>NC_063192.1:11041486-11286486 GCF_017589495.1 Alosa alosa
GCAAAACTTCTGTTTGACCGAAATCCTACCATCACCATTCAGATGGGCAAAATCAGAGCAAATTACCAAAGCATGATAGCTCAGTCAGGCAGAAAGTCATACAGTTTACTGGAAACTGAGCTTACTGAGAGTTTAACAATATAAATTTGTGGTAAATGAATTTACTGAATTTCAGATCCCAGATGAACCTGAGATATGCGACAGTTAGGTTATACAATTCAGGACACTTTTGTGAACCTGGAGTCGGACCTTGGTAAGGTCGAAAGTGAAACACAGCAAATAACCCTATTTGTATTCCAGATAGGTTGGTGGGTGGTGGGTAGGTAGGTGATTAGGGAACAAAATAACAGAAAAGAGAACTCATGTTATGTCATGTCATCCTCCTATTGAAGAATTAAAACTGGCCATTACCAGACTAGGAGGGCAGTTTGGGGAGCAGCAGCTAACCACCATCAGGTCCCTGTGGACAGTGAGCAGGGACCAGCTCCCCATATCCGACTCTGACGGGGAACAAAAACAAAACACACACACAAAGTCAAACCAGGATTTAAAAAAAAATATAAAAAAATTTCAACAGCACAATATCTCAGAGCAAAGAAGACAGATGAGACCAGAGGAGTTGTTTACTCACTGGAGGTGAGGGATGTGACACTGCCTGTAGAGGTATCAATCAACAGAAGTTCCTGTGTGACGAGGAGTCCAACAAACAAACAAACAAACAAAACAACAAAAGAAAATTAAGCCTTGAACTATGAAAGTATAGTTCAGTTAATAGATACGGACACTTCTCAAAATGTATGGCAATCAGCAGTCTGATTGGGTTCCACAGAGTATGTTCTCCAGTACGGAGGTCCTACTGTACCTTTCGGCTCCGCTGGGGACAGGACACGAGGACACGCTGGCTGTCAGCCGACCAGCACATAGGAGACAGCATGGAGCTGTAGATCCCAGTGAAGCCATCTGCCAACACACACACACACACACACACACACAGGGCAGAAGAAAGAGACCAAAATCAGAGGACTAAGAATATTCAGTGGCTGTCTCACTATCTATCAAGGCATTGACAAAAACAGAAACTTCATATACAGAAGTGAAATAACTACCTTCCCCGGGTCTGTTAACCACATCTACAATGATGGAGGTCTTCTTAGTGTACCAGTCATACTATGAGGGAAAAAGATCCAAAAACTCAAACAAATTTGATATGAAAAAAGCCTTAACATACAGTGTGCATGTACACTTCTTTGCATCAACACATATACAGTATGCGCTTCATCCCATAAAAGTACATACCGGTATCCTGTATATGCCAGACAGGAAAGAAAATACACATACATGATAAGGCTGTGCAATTAATCAAATCAATTAATCGTCAATTATGACTTCCAACAATTATGAACACAATATGATCAAAATACTGTATAACAATTATCTTGCAGCATTCGGTTTTGCACAATGCTCTTGTTTTATCCAGCACATTTTTTCCACAAAAATAAATCACGCTGAAAGGCCTATATGATTCTAACTGTCTCACTAAATTGCATTATCCACACTCAATTCTCACTGGTATCTGCTAGACAACAAGTACCAAAACATGATTAGTTCATAGATTTCACATGTAAAATTAATTTTATACAACCCCACCCCTATCTTGCCTGTTCATAATTCTGAGAAATTCTTGAATTGTGTGCATGTGTGCATGTACACGTTTATGTTTATGTGTGTGGTGTGTGTGTGTGTGTGTGTGAGTGTGTGTGTGTGTGTGTGCATGCTTGTGTGTTTGCCTGCGTATGTGTGTTTGTGCATGTGCATGCATGCGTACATATGTCTACTGTGTGAGTATGTGTCATACGTATGATTACTGTGAATGTATGTGTGTGCGTGTGTATCTGTTTATGCACATGTGTGCACATGGAATGGGTTAACATGACCCCTGGAGGCAAACATACAGAAAAAAATTGGTCATCCTAGGCCCCACGGTTCTCAAGATATTCACAGAAAACTGTGTCTGCCCTACCCTCCTTTCAGGGGTCCAGTACAGCGGGGGGCTACAGATCAAAACGAAAAACGATGGTTCCATGCTATCCATGTGGGGTTACATGCCCACCAAGTTTCGGTGGTACCCGGTCTTTTCAGTGTCCCGGGAGTCCTTGTTGGTGTACCGTCACTAAATGTACACATAAATTATTTTATTGTAAGGCCCCCCATGAACGAAAGTTCACAAAACTTGGCATGCATTCCGAGGGTGTCATAATGATCCTACACTTTCAATTTCGTGCAGTTTTGACCATGTCAGCCGATATTGTGAGATATTGTGATGAAAACACCTAATTTTTTGCTTTTTAATTTTTAACTAGGTGGCGCTATACATGAAATAAGTGGCAATGGGATGGGTTGACATGCCCCCTTTAGACCAACATACAAAAAAAAGGTGGACCTCCTAGGCCCTACGGTTCTCGAGATATTCACAGAAAACTGTCTCCAACCACCTACAGGCCAGTTGGTGTATAGTAACATAAATTAATTTATTGTGTGGCCCCCCATGAACGGAATTCCACGAAACTTGGCGTGCATTCAGAGGGTGTCATAATGATCCTACACTTCGTGCAGTTTTGACTATGTTAGGTCACAGATACCTGCGATTACAACACCTCATTTTTACTTTTTTGTTTTTAACTAGGTGGCGCTATACATGAAATGAGTGGTTATGGAATGGGTTGACATGGCCCTTTGAGATCAACATACAAAAAAAAGGAAAACGACATACAACATACAAATCCAAAGGAAAACGATGATTCCATGCTATCCATATGGGGTTACATGCCCACCAAGTTTCGTCTACCCTGGTCTTTCAGTGTCCCGGGAATCCTTGACGGAAATTTGGACATGCAAAAAAGAAAAGAAAAAAAAGAAAGAAAAAATCTGACTAAAAACCCAGAGACTTTCTAATGTGGAGACACAGCACTCCATAGAAATGCATGGGGCTAGTTTGTCACGCCAATATGGCCGTTGTCTACACATATCCCACCCCTTCCTCTGCAAAACGTCGACATGTGAATACATTGAGCCAATCATGTGGTGTGTTGTGAAGACATCGTGCCAATCATGTGTTGTGATCTCGCCCGCTGGAGCAAGATTGGTAAATGGAAGCCTTGGCGACGAGCAGTTTGACTCAAAGACTGTGCCCGATGAGTGCCCATAATTCGTTGGTATATGGCCGCCGAGTGGAGGGACTTGCCTAAAAGGACTTTGCTAAACCTATTTGACCGCCGCTTCGCTGCGCGGTGGTCATAATAATCATGATTATGAATTTTGCCATGATCGAGCAGCCCTAATACATGATGACTCACCATGCATAGCCTGCAGCACTGTTGGTGCGGTCCATACACTCCACACTCAAGGTAAACAATTCGGCAGTAGTCAGGGCTGAGGCGAGGGGAGCACACTGCACTGGAGTCGGACAGCTGATCTGGTTAGACAGAGGGAGGCAGAGGACCAGAGTCATTTCTGCTTCAAGAACCTACTGCGATTCTAATCACTAAGAGACAGAGGTCAGTACTGAGATACCTACCACACTTTCCACTTGTCAGATCCACATAAAACAAGGACGACCTAGGTGTGTATAAAAGCATAGGAGAGAGTTGTTTATCTTCATGACTGACTTAGTAAAGCTACTTAGTAGTAATTACTTCATGACAGAGTAATATTGTAGTATAGTTACTGTAGTAACTATTGTTAACTAGCCTCAGCTAGTTAGGGACATCTGAAGGCCCATATAATAAGTGGTAAAAATACAAAATCTCTGAAACGCTCACTCCTAAACAGACACACACATACTTTCTGTTGGGGCAGTATCTCAGTCCCAGTCGAAATGGTTCATGCCACCATCCCACGAACACCACGCCCGTATCCCCAGGGGCCCAGAATGCCTAGCACACAAAAAGCACCATTACCCTCAGACATGACCTGACATGACATGATAACACCACAAGACATGAATCTTGAACACATATTTAAATCTTAATCTGAACACTTTCTCTGGATTAAATATCAAAATATTTTATGAGATTCAACATGGACATTCTAGAAGTCAGTGGAGTGACTTTTGAATAGAGGTGTGAATCGTCACTGATCTCCCGATGTGATTCGATTTATGATTATCATGTCAGCGATTCAATTCGATTCATATAGGATATTTGACTTGACGGAATGCATTAAGATACTGTATAGTTCAATATAATACAGTTTTCTATATTACTTCATATGGTTATGTTTTCATCCAAAAATAAAAGTAGTAAGATAGAAACAATCTTTTTTTATACAAAGTCTGAACACAACAGACAGTACTTGTACAGTAAAACAAATTTCCTGAGTAGGACAAACTTCACATGGAACTTCTATTTTCATATCATCAAACATTGTAAATAGAAATGTTGTTAGGCCTACATTTAGCCAACACATCTTTACAATTTCATGTCAACACTAATTACCATATGTCTGTAAAGAAATCAATTTTACATTTTCTACATAAAATTACATAGCACAGCATATTATAGGCTATATTGCCTGATGAAAGTGGAAAGCTAAAAGACATAGGCTACCGAAGTTGTGTGCAAGATCTGCTCCAGTGAAATCTATGTGAATGGACAGACAAGTTAATCAATCCTAACACTTGCGTGTGCACCAACCAGCAGAATATTCCACATTGTCAGATTTCGCTGGGCCTAGGAAAACAGCTACTACTACTTTTATAGTTATTGCACATCTGAAATCTCTCCATGATCTGACAAAAAGGCTCTATGGACACTGACGAAAAATAACATTCTCAGTAGCCTAACTAGACTCTAGATGAAACGGGTTAGGCTACCGAGAATGTTATTTTTCATTTGAATGTTTATACCACGGCCGGAAAAATTAACGAGCGACATCATTGCAATTATGGTCGGCCACTGCATCAATGCAGCATCGTCCATGTCCGCATCGTGATGCATCGATTTTTTGATTAATTTTAACACCTCTACGAAGAGGAACAGACATATACTAGAACAGACCTGTCCAGGAGAAATGTTGTCCGGAATGCCCTCCAGTACAGACACATTGCTGCCCTCGATGTCCAGCACACACAAAACTGGAGTGCTCTTGCTCACCAGGGTCTCTCCCCAGTCCTCATAATACACAAATTGGTCCCCCTGAAAGCACACACACACACGTGAATACATTTACAGCTCAAAACTCCCTGCCGTTCCATTTCCTAATGTCAACCCCAAATGCAGTATGCATCCTCCTTACCTTTACAGTTTCATCCTTCTTGCCCACCTTAATTCCCTCCTCCTCATCCCCTACAGGACTTGACTCAGGAGACTCTGTCTGAAAGTGTACATACAAAAACATTTCTGTTTTACATTTTTGTTACAGTGTACATGCACTGTGTAGATATTGTAATTACATGGGGAACATCTGTGGCTACAACTACAGTACTGTCTGAGACGCTTTAACACACATCAACCTGAAGACTTTATCCCCTCCGCACACAAACTCTGAATACTTACTTTAAATATGTGGTAAGTAAGGAGCCACTATTATAAGGTAACAGAAACAGTGCGGCATCCCAAACAGCATAGTATAAAGAACGGACCTTGAAGAAGGACTCTGCCTTGGGTCTTCTCTTCTCCGCCACATACAGAAGGTGAGTTTCAGAGTGGGACCAGACCAGGCTGCCAAACTGATCTACGGGAGGGACACCACAATCACTCACTGGGAATATCTCTCACTGAGAGACACAGCAAAACAACTTGCATCAAACCACATCAAATTAGAATAGTTTGAGCAGGGAAAATTTTTTAAAATTTCTGCCCTAATGCCCTGTGATTAACTATTAAATTGGAAGGTGTATGAACAACACCACAAACAAATCTATGTGTAGGCGTCGACTTCTCATTTCCTATTTCTAGGTAACTTTTAACTTGTGTCCTGAAACCTGTTGCTGGTGGAAACACAGCGATCAGGGATTCCTGTGGTTCAACAGGTGGAGTAACATTTTCAATACCAAGGTCAGATGTCCAATCCCTCGGGAGCTCAGCAAACACATTAATTACCTAAATAAAATAAAACACCATAAAACGCTAGGCTTCCGTATCACTCAATCACACACTGCAGGGACTGTAACACATGAACTATAGCTGACAAGAGGAATTGACTCTCAAGGTACTTTCCAAGTTCCAATATAGCTTATATATTAAATAGCTTTGTCAAGAGTAAATCAAATCTTAACAGTGTGTTAAATAACAATGGGGGGCATCTTCAGCTGGAAAACTTTTAACTCTGTCAAGGTAACCTTTTACAAGCAACTTCTGCTAGTTTCTACTTTTTGTAGCTCTTTTCTTAAATAAATGGGTAACCCCACAATGACTTAGCCTGGAAAAAAGTGAAGTCTGGTGACTCACAAGTGGGATTTGTTTCCAACACTGACAATAAACAGCATCAACAGTCAGGAAACAATGTATGTGGGTCTACCTTTGCAGTGAATACATTTCTGCATTTTTCCATTTGTTTTATGTTTGCAGGTGTTGCTGCTACTGTTTATCTCAATAAGTTTCGGTTTCGTCTTCCCCTCTCTATTGGCCTGACATTTTTCTTGTTTGAGGGTAAAGTGTTATGATATCCAGTGTTCCAGACTAGAACTCCTTGAAAGAAGATCTAGGTGGGCGGGGCCAGGCTAACAATGACTGTCAGGGAAATGCCTTTTGTCATTTAGTTCCATAGCGTTATATTCTACAAAGGCAACATACTGTAACAGGGCGATACCATTTACCATGCAGCTCTTTTCTGAGCCAAAGCAGCACTACAAAGTTGTGTCATAACTGAAGGGTCCATTGAGCCCAAGTGTGCATTTAATGTACACTGTGTGTATCTCACAATAAACTAAACTTCATTTTGGAGCAGTTCAATGAGAAGCTCACCGTCTTCATAGACTTTGCCATGCTTCTTCAGATCTGTGAGATTGAGACACTTCACCTTGCTGTTCTTGTGCCAAATCTGTCCCAAAGAGAGAATGAAACAGCCACAGGTCAGGGAAACTGATGATGGCCTACAGACAGGGTGCAGTCAAACAGTAAGTGAGAATAAGAGTTGTGTGTGTGTGTGTGTGTGTGTCTGACCTCCAGGAACTGTTTCTCCTCTCCTTTGATATTACATTCTCTGACCACAGCTTTCATGTCCCCTGAGGGTGAGTCTCTGCTTAGCAGCCTGAGGAAAGAGACATGGGACACTCGATTCAGACATACTCCTGGTTCTCTCTGGCAGGACACCGGTTTCTATGTGTGTGTGTGTGGGGGTCTAGGCAAGATAAAATACCCACACTCCCTTGATCTCTGTGCAGTTCCCAGATGGTCCAGAGAAGACAACGGACTGATCATCGTGAAACACAATGTACTGCCGGCAAAACTTCACCTGTTCGTTTCTCTCTAGGTCACGCTGACTCCATTCTTTAAGGAAGAGACAGACAATTTCTCAATACAGCCGCCAATGAAGGTGATGGATCAAGAAGCAAGCCTATTTGCAAGCCATCACTGCAAGCCTATTTGCGCTATATTGTGCCACTCAGCACAGTCAGTATAAACAGAAGACAGTTAAATTATCATCTATAAATAGAAGAATTGTACTTGAACATCATGAAAGGCATGCAGTTGAATGAGGACTTTTAAGTCAGGGAAAACAATTATTGGCACACAATAGTAAATGCAAACCACTAGTTTAATCCCCCCCCCCCCACACTTAGAAGAGATCAATTTTGGGCTCCACCTGTGTAGATGTTGCTGTACTTCCCGCCGTACTGAGTCGTTATCACTGGACCAATGTCAGCACGGCTTAGAGATGGAAACTGGCTTTGCTCCCGGAAGAGCTTGGCGATCTCATCAGGGTTCTTCATCACCTTACCATAAAAACGAGAAAGACTAGCTAAGCGGCTCACAGACACAACCCGTCTGGCGTGAAATGTTGCCATCCTTATCACTCCCTCGATCAACATAATTTGCTATAACCCTTGGCCGATTTTTGAAAGTGCACACTTGTCATGCCTTATGCTGGCAGTAAAATGACCCCTAAGGTGACGTAGGCTACCAATAGACTGTGCAATGTCTTTGGAGGTATCAGTCCGATAAAACGTTATTGCTTGCTAACTACGTGTTACTATTTCTATTTCAGTTTCTTGGCCTCTGCTTTACTGTCCAAAAGCACACATAAATTACAGTGGGCGACACAGGCCGGTCAAGTTCACGCAAAACCACAGGCGACAACGGGGCGTGGCATGGATAATGAAACATGAATAAAGACTAGCTATCTTGCTATTTACCAACTGATAACATTGCAAGACGAAAGGCATCTACCAATGTTACCAAAAATAACAATTAGTGTATCATAACACGAAACACCGACGGCACCACTATCACGTCACATAATGTTACGATAAAATGTGTATGGCTTGCTAGTAATACGCTAACGTTACAAAGAAAATGCCAGTGTCAACAACACCCAACAGGTAATGTTAATTGCTGACCGACATAGCTGCTTCGGCAACAACAAAATACACCAAACCTATTGTCTTGTGCTGGATTAACGCTTCTAAATAAGATACAACAGGCAATTCGCTATTGTATTGTCAAAGTTTTGGTCCTTGAGAATCTCAACCAGCGAAGAGCGTAGCGGAAAAGGATTGTAGATATGTGGAGCAGCGTAAAGCTCCCTCGAAACTAGACTATGGGTTCTGACAGCAATCTAATAGTCTCAAAAATGAAGGGGAAAAAATGTTTGTTTTTTTTAACTGCGGTCGATTGCAATTTCTATATTTACCTGGGTTGTCATGCTGCTGAAACCACTGCCACTGTCAACGATAAACTTTTCCGCCTCACGTCACCTAACACGTTCTGATTGGTTTTCGGGTTACAATATTTTTCCTGAATGCTTCAAAATAAAAGACCTATGTTAACCATTATTTACAGTGAATGTGCTGCTGCTTAGAGAACAGAAACAATCTGATTAATTTATCAGGGACCTTTAATAAATGGTGTATATGTACTTAACAGTTTCTGATAACATTGACCCTTTAGCCATCATTCGTTAGTGCTTTCAACCCTGTATTTTATTTCACAATAAAACTGCCACAATATATCTGTGAAGGTTCTCTGTGAAGCTACAACGGACCTGAATGTGTTCACCCAGTTACTTTACTTTTTACTTCAAATGGAACAACCGACCCATTATAGCATACAGGTCTCTTACATGAGCCTTGTCTATAAGCTTGTTTATTAAGTAGAAAAATAAACCTTCCTGCTCTAAAATTCCATGCAAATATATTAGCTTGTTTTACCGTCACAGTGCCATGGGTGATACAGTATTTAGCAAAATGTAAAACTAATTGTTTTGTGCTAAGACTGCTTGAAAAGTGAATCAATTAGCTGTGATACACCATGTTGATTCTTGAACCAATATCTTGACTAAGGGCCTGTTAGATGTTAAAGGAATTATCCGGAGTAAAATGCACTTTAGATCAATTTACGGATGATTGGGAGTACATACGTTGAGTTGACATCAAAATCATGTCATTCGGATGTGTTTTGAGAAAGTTCGATTTTACCGTTTTTAGTCAAAGCTTGTTAGCCTGGAAGTGACCAGGGCAAGTCATTTCGCCACTACAAAACGCTATTTTTATACCTCTTCTACAGTTCCAAACAACATTACAGTTACGTGGTAGTGAGTAGAGGGTCCCTAAAGCCAAACCGAAGTATCCCGAGCTACAAAACACTATTTTCGAAAGAAATACTGGACTATGTTTAAAAATAAAAAAAAAAAATTAAAAAAAACGCAACGAAATTGTGAATTTCCAGAGCGTGTTACTCCACACTTGGCAATCGACTCCTACGGACTTTCCCCTAAAGACGCCAGCTGCAGCAGCAACATTTCCGGAAAGGTACTGGCTTGATGAAATTCGTTCTGGACTCTATCCGACCACATAAAGACCCGGGATACCGGGTTTGTTTTTTAGGGACCCTCTACTCACTACCACGTAACTGTAATGTTGTTTGGAACTGTAGAAGAGGTATAAAAATAGCGTTTTGTAGTGGCGAAATGACTTGCCCTGGTCACTTCCAGGCTAACGAGTTGACTAAAAACGGTAAAATCGAACTTTCTCAAAACACATCCGAATGACATGATTTTGATGTCAACTCAACGTATGTACTCCCAATCATCCGTAAATTGATCTAAAGTGCATTTTACTCCGGATAATTCCTTTAAATGCCTAGAATGACATTTAATTTATACGCATGACAGTACCCTTTAAGTGTAATTTACCAACAGACCTAGTTTTATAACTTTACAACTAGTTTTAACTTCCTTATTACATTCCTTGCATACATCTACTGTGTGCACATACTATCAAACTGCAGACATGAACAAGTGAATTCTGAGGTTTTGAGCAAACCATCCTACTTGCTGATCAAACATTACACTGCTTCAATGATCGCATACAATATTTCAGTCTGAATACATACACGTTTTACTGAACAATGACCCCATGTGTCTATAAGTTAGAATTACAACTGGCATACAATAAATGGCACACTGCAGACAAAAAGCTATATCAAAACAAAATGCAAAGTGCACAAAAAATAAAGCCTTTAGGAGAGAAATATGTTTAAACATGGACAAAATGTTACCTATATTCTGTGCCTGCAACTTCTCCCATCCCTCACACCTTAACCAGATCAAGAATGAAGAACAAAATTGGACAGTAACACACAGCATTTACAAATGTTTTCCCGACTGACCCATCATAAGAGGATGGGTCAGTAAATGATTTTCAGTTGACTTCAAACCAAATGTTACAAGCCACAACATACTTTTCATTCATACTTATACAAAAATAATATTGGCTTTTGGATAAAGAGGCTTCTTCCCCAGCTACCTGTCAGGGTGAAGAATAAAAGTCTCTATAAATGATATACATGAAAACTTAGAAATAAAACTCACCCAATATGTCCTTTCAATAAGATGAGTAAGACGCATTAATATTAAAATAAGTTTCTGTACCGTTTGCAAATCTCAAAAGAACCTCAAAAGCGTCAATAATATCTGCAGTCATAACCTGCCTTTAAATGCCCATTTACAAGGGGTTCAACAAATGTTCATAAGTTCACAAACCATGATACTCTTCCGAAAGTTCATTATTTAGTGTGAACTGCATCATAAAGGCGGGAGCACAGCTAAATGAAAATGTACATTTTTTACATAAAATCCATAATGACCAGAGGCAACAAAGAAAACTGTTATGCAGGACAGGCCCGAGTGTTAGGACCAGTCTCAGGCGGCGGCCTAGACAGAAGAAGCAGAGAGAGTGGGAGTGGGAGGGGGAGCTGGAGAGGTCGTGAGCCTCTCTAACCCAGCTGCTTGCGTTGTTTGATGTGACTGATCAGGTCCTTTTGCAGTAATTCTTGTTTGGACTTGTCTGCCAGGGTCTGCACACTCCTATAATGAGAAACACAGATATGACTATGATTGTAACACACAATCCAGTGAACAATTCTCTTCATGCCATCATCAACATTGGTTTAATAAACATTTGTTTGTTAATGTGTCAACTACTTTGTGGCTGTGGTATCTAAACATAACACATGGACTGATTGACACACACACTTATCTAGTAACCATGACATTATGCATACTGTGAATAAGAACGCAACACTCCATAGATTCAAAACCACAAGTGCAATTTGTGTTAACACCACATCCGATCTATGTGTCATATCTCACACAACACATGTTAGCATATATTATATTAGCATATATTAGCATAACAGTTAATACAGGTCGCTGTCCAGGTCATTATACACTCTCATTAGCAGTGAAAAACATGAATTTTCAACCTTTTATCACTCAATACGGCTCTGTTCAGTATTGTACTGTATAACTCATGCATTGTTAATGGAGAGCCAAAGGCTACACATGACTCAAAGGTTATTGTAGGGTCAAAGCATAGTCATGCAGTACAGGCAAATAATACTAGGACACTACAGTCTTTGTCTAAGACCATCAGATTAAGAAGAATGCGCTAGGGGGGAAAGGAGAAAAGAAGGGAATGACTGCAGAAAGGTGAGGAGAGAGATAAAGAGGAGCTTCTGATTCAGCTATCTGAGTAGAGTTGCTGACAATAACAGACTTCTAAAAGGCTTTAAGTGACATAGAACCCAGCTATGCTCCCAGTTCTCAAGCCTGATGAGACGACAACCCTGACACTCAGCTAAGCCGGAGATGGTCCTGTCTCAGATGTAAACCTAATTTGAGGCAGTGGTGGGCTCCTGACCTTTCCGACCGCATCCCTTGGGAGCTTCCGAGACTCAAATATTCAACCACTGCCATCGTTCAACCTTTGATGCCTGATTTTGCGCATCTACACCAAACAAACAAATCTTGAAACTGCATTAGTAACCACATCAGGAAAACGAGTCAGCATTTGGCACCACACAAAAGGGACCATGCCAGAACACATCACACTGGGGCGCGTTTCCCAAAACCATAGTTGCTAACTAAGTTAGCAACTTTGTTGGTTGCAATGCAATTTCCCATTGCCAACCAACCAAGTTGCTAACAGGTTAGCAACTATGGTTTTGGGAAACGCACCCCTGGCGCGTAGGCCTTATAGGCCAGGTACCTACAGCCCTACTCCTCCTGAATGTAGGTCTGGCGCTGGGTGAGGACCTGAGACAGCTCTTTCTGGAGCTGACGGAACTTTTGGTTATCGGGCAAAGACTCAATAGATCTGACAAAGACAATGGAAAGAAAGGAAAGCTTACAGAGCTGACACAGAAAAACAGCAGGAAAGGGAAGAGGGTGGGAAACCTAGATGTGTAAAAAGGCTGCCACAGACTTTGGGAAGTGATTCTAGAAAATAATAAATTATATACTGAATGAAAGCAAAACATAATCAATACAATTTTTTATAGAAGTTTAAAAAGTTTGAAAAACATGTCATTAAATCTCCTGAAGTGTAGTTGATCTGCCACTATACTTTGCCACACACAATCATTTTTGTTTATACACAACCATTGTATTTCATGCACTCTTAGCAGGTGGACTAACCAGGTAGATGATTCAACATGATGAATAACTCATCCCATCACCAGTCATAAGGTTTTACATGCGCTTACCTGAGTCCATTGACAATGTCCTTCGTCTTGCCAAAGTAGATCTCATTAAGGGTTGAACGAATCTTATTTTCCATATCCTGAAAAGTTGGTTCAAAAAAGGTTTGAGAAAAAAGTAGTTTACAGTTATGACATTAAAAAAAGAGATGGTAAACACAATGCAAGTAACACTGCATTGAGATAAAAAATTATCCTCTTACTTCAACTAGACGCCCGATGTTAGCAATGTGAGGGGCGGAATCTCCGACGTTGTCATCTTTCTCCATCTTTGTGGAACCAAAAGAAAGATAAGGATAACTATAAAGAGCAGCTCAAACCAGTCCACAGAGCTAAATGTAACAGTCTAGAAACACATGACCTATTCTTGCACACTAAAACCAAAACATTTCCTTAAGTTGTGGCACGTTTGACATACAAGTCAAATTTTTCAGTCTAGTGCCAACACAAGGGATTATATGAAAGTATGTCATGTAATAACAGTTTTATTCTTTATTTATGAAAGTTTATACAGTCTGTTAACTTTGAGATAGTAGGAGAATATGCCTTCAAGAATGAGACATGATTATTTGAGGCGGTATGGCGTCATTGTTGATAAAGAGAACATTTATTACAGCTAACATTACCAAGTCTTTGGGCCATTTCCTTTTCTGTATGCAAATAATGTACATCTAGAGGTGTGGATGTCTGTAATTATTTTTGCACACATCCAGTATGAGATGTTACCTGTCTCGTGAGACTTCCCCCAAGGTTCATAGTGCCAGAGCCAGACTTTGTAGTCTGAAGCCACAACATTACTGTTGAGGTCAACTTGTAGTGGGCTGTGCGTCCACCGGATTTCTCCTGCCAAAGTGGAAGTGGCAAACAAGGTCAATACAACTTGCACAAGACTAGCGGAGTCTTACCGGCTCAAACATGTCTTAAGCAATAGACAGTAGTTTCAAAATCTACCATCAGCCGATCACGCCCTACCTGCACCTCCACGACGTGGATGGAATCCCAGCAGCCTTTGATTTTTTTAGACCCATCACCAGCCTTCTTGATGAGAATCACACCTGCAAAACCGTGATCCAAATCCCACAGATAGACAGATGATACACCTCCTTCAAAGTACCTGAAACATACAGGTGTTTCTTAGATTTGAATGAACTTTGAAAGAGATTAAACTTAATCCAAACAAAGTTAGTAGATAAATGAAGTAGGAAAGAAATCTCAGTCTGTGATTAAAGGTAGGGTAAGTGATGCTAGATGACGTTGCGTTGTTTATTTCTATGTTTATGTTTCTAAGCAGACGTTTGAAATCGCTTACCATGGCTAACCCTACCTTTAAAAGTAAAGGCTAAACTCTAAACTTGACATCCAATTGCTTTGTATAAAGCATGTATTAACCTTAGTAATGTTTGTAAATAGTTACTAATGACAGTTGTGTGTAAAATTGCAATTGGCATTATAAAATGCAAACTGATGGGCTATAGCTGTTGACTATTAAATGCATATCGAGATCATTGACAAGGAATACTCACAGATCTCGGTACTGATCAAAGGCATTGTTAGCCTCCACCTCCAGTTTGCGCAAGCGAGCAGATGGCATAGCACCATCTTCAATTGGTGGTTCATATTTATTACTCCACGGAGACCTGTGACATGAGGAATGAAAGGTTGTTGTATGAAATGTTCTGCACAAAAAAATATGTTTAACAATAAAAGTTACTGATAAAGATGAATAGGAAGAAACCCAAATCAGAGCCTGACACTGACCTATAGGAATCTCCATCTCTGTTGTAGTCACAGAGTAGGTAATCCTTGCCCACTGTCTTGTCTCTGGCAATCTTAAGGGGTTGGTCTACAGAGGAAAGGAGATCCTCACATAAGCTGGGCACCTGAATAAACAAGAGAAAACATTCTGAAGTCAGGACAGTTGACCACTAACAGAGTCTACAGTTATGGACAATGTATGTTTTAATGCTTTACATCAGGTCAAGTTACTTTATTTGTACACCTAGGTTTATTTGGTTGTTCACACAAAACCCACGGGGCCTGGGTTTGGCGGCGATATAGTTAGCAGAAAGCTACATCAAGGCGGGGACTCTGGATGAGACCGATCCATCTATCTTTTATTAATTAACTTCGGCACGACTCTCGGCCCTGTCATGTACCGGTATGTTGATGTTAGAATGTGTGTTTCAGTGCTGACTCATTCCATGACTGGTTAATAAAGTGGGATCCGGTGCTCTCATCCTTGTGTACTCCCAACTTCTATGTAGGGACGAAACCCGCTCCCTCCCTTTTTTAAAAGACGAGCTACATATAATTATGCCCTGGAGAAACACAGGCATCAGTCCTCCCCTCCCAAAACCAACCTTCCACTGAAGCATGAATCAGGTCTTGAATCACTAAATAGAAACCAAAACTGTGTGAGATTACTGTCTGGGGTCCCAGGTTTCACTATCTACAGGAGAACTGGAACCCCTCTTGCAAGTGGAATAACTGTCAGAGATTATCTTCAGAGATTTGCAGCTGTACAGTACGTGTTCTCTGGTCTTGTGTAAGATAGTTAGTTGGAATAGGAGAATGTCCATGATAATGCCATTAACTGTTGTGCATGTAAAGGGAAGTGAGTAGTTTTGCAATCAGAATCACATAAAGTTTGTGTCCCTATATCACTGTGTATTCTGAGCTTCCTGACATGGCTTTTCTTTTTATTTGTGTGTACATTTCTATATGTTTTTATGAGCCTTTTATATTGTCTACAGATGCAAAAAATCAATGTTCCTTTGATGTTGCCAAAGTAAGGAATATTCAATTTATGTGCATTTCTAATACTAATTTTTACAACAAACACGAAAACAAGAGATGACAGAAACTGTGACACCTCAATTTCTTGATTAAGTGTAATTACTACAATTCTTTGGAAAGTGTCTGCTGTGGGGCCCTTCATTTTTGTTTGGTTCCTTATTTTACTCACCAGGTCAATGAGATCACTGAGGTTCTTTTCAATTTGTTGAGGAGGCAGGCGCCTCATCAAATCCAGGGCGCAATCCAGCTGTTGATCATTCTGAACAAATATAACAATATTCTCAGCAGTGGAGCCAAGGGAGAGCTGACAGTTGAGACAAATCCATTTTTTGCTGATTAAATCAGATAGAAGACCGTATTGTACCATTAGGCTACCCAACTTGGAGACAAACTATTTACTTAAAGCTAACCTTCAAAAGAAATGCTATGCTAAGAAATTGCTATGCTGAGAAACTATAAAACATAGCCTACACTAGAGGAAACAACCGTATGTAATACTTAAATCATCCTTAACCTGCAAACAGACTAGAAAGAACGGGACGTTATATAGGACAATTTAGGTTATTTTTCTGATCAAGCAAACGTTAAATTTGCAATTAATTACATTCTGGCAACATTGACAACACTGCATAGTTCACAGAAAGGTCATTTGAGATGTGTATGTTTCAACAAAAAAAGGATTTCCCTAGCATGTAACGTTAGCTTATTTTATGGCAACATGTAAACGAACGCGCTGCTTGATACATTTTACAGACGTCCATACCAGAGGGTTAAAGATCTTTGTCCATACTGCATTGCATGTGTTTCAGACACCAAGTACAGTAACTTAAACTTTGGCTGCCAAGTTTGCGCCCACTCCTCTCATAAACGGCACACAAGCCTTACCATCTTTGCGGTTGTTGCTGTTGTCGTATCGAACTTGCGGTACTGCGATCTTCTGCAACAGATTCCCGTACGAGTTATTCTTGTATATTTGACAACTTGTCAACTCCGCACTTCAAGACCCAACCCAAAAGATTCACTTCCTCAACAGTGTGAAAGCGGGAGAGGTAAGGGTTAAATCCGGGTAACTAAATACTCAATATTTACTGACCAATCAGAAGGCATTAAATAAAGCATGGCCAAGTATGGAAGCAAGTTTACATTTTTTTAAAACAGTGCTTATGGGGCATACGATGAGGCCTTGCGGGCAGTAACTCTGCCCTGTTTATGTTCAGAAAATTATATCAGTTCAGAAATAATGACCCCCGACTTGTTTGGCTATCTAAGATGGTGAAATCAATCTAGAGACCTCATGCAGCCTATATTCTCCTGTAAAAAGTAAGATGGCAAGATGGCACAAAAAGGAATTCCCAGATATTCTGACATGCTTAATTTGAACTCCAATTTCAATGTTCCATAGTTCTAGGCTGCAACATAAATATATTAAATGCTGCCTGCCACTGCTGTTATTGGCTTCCCAAACGGCAGGTGGCAGCAATCTATCGGTGTTATTTCCATCATTTCTTCGGAGAAAGACAATGATGATAAAACCTTGGTTGGCTAAACTGGGATAGAGCTACTCCCTTTAGGCAGTGCTGCAAATATGTCTGAAAAAGAACTTGGACAAAAGTGGGATCGCTGTCTCGCCGACTGTGCTGCTAAGATTGGTAAGAGCTGCATCGATTATTTTCTGAAGTTATCGGCATCTGATTACAATTCGCGTCAAAACAGTGACGTGAGCTGGCAGGTAACTGTTAGCAATTTAGCCCATCTAGCCTCTAAGGGCACTCAGTTGAGGTCATGCATAGTCATATCAGGCGGTACTGTATAAGTACTGTATAATTGGTTTACGATAAGTTGACGGTACAGTTATATTACGATGGATTGTTTGTGTGTAACTAAATTCAAGATTAGTCAGACTAATGTCGGTTTGGCACCAAATCCATTTACCATACAACTAGTAGTTCTCTCCTGATCAAAGCTGTCATGTTCTAAAGATTTAGATGACATGAACATGACATTTATCAGTTGATATGGAACAAATAATATGCTAGTGATGGTTACTAGTCATAACATCAGGCAGATATGAATAGAAGAGACACTTGCATTACTTTTTATTTTTTGTTTGAACCATCATTTAACCAAAAAACGATGCTGAAAGAAGTGTTGAGATGCAGTTGACACCTGTGTGTGTGCCCAAGAGGAATAAAACTTTGATTAAGCTTAATCATTTAAGACTCTGCTAACAGAGGAGCTAAATACTGAAGAAGACTGGTTTGAAACTTATAGGTGGAGCCAGCAATAGTTACGGTAAACTCAATAGGCAAACAAATCCAGTCCGTCCAGCTGCATTAGCTGCAACAGATTAGTTGAGAACCATATCATTGATTGGGGTTATTCTATGCTACTTTGCTTATGATGAGTCATGTCTCTGGGCAGTATACTATTGACAGAATTTGCCTGAATATTAGAATGTCATGAAGTAGGCTAGTCTGGATCAGTTGTACCATTAGTACATTTGATCACAAATGTCCTCATTTATGTTATCATCTACTAATGAACTACCAAATTATTGCCAGGCTCATACGTCAAAATTAAGCAGTAAACAGAAATCCAGGCTGGAAATCCTTTTCCTATAAGTTAGTGGTATTCAACCAGTGTGCCGTCAGGCATAGTGAGGTATGAGAATGAACACCCCTGTTATAGCCTATAATAATGTGTGTGGAATAACATTACTTTATAATCAGTAACCATAAGTCAGTGTGCCATGCCTTGGTGTTTTGGTTTGCTCTTTGGTGTGCCTTAGCCCTAACAAGGTTGAGAATCTCTGCTATAAGTCCTTGCCTGATTAAAAATGCTAAATGTTGTTGAAACATTGATTTTGAATGAATGGTGAAAGAGAAAGAGGAGTGTGCAACTATTTTCTCCTTACTGAAATGGTCCTGGCCAGCACTTCTATTTGGGTGTGTGCACGTTCCTTCACTGTGTTAGTTTTACTATGATGACCAGCTTGTTGTACATTGTCCCTAATTTGAATTTTACATGTAGGCTGTGTAGGTCTCCTTATGATTAGCACTAGTTGACTTCAATACAGTTTGCACCATAGATTGCACCATATACCGGTAACCATGGTTGCAGTCACACGTCTTTCTAAAAATGTGCTTAAACAAGTTCCTTTTTTCTCCTTGTAGGAGCTGGTCTTGGTTTAGGAATCGTCTTTTCAGTTGTTTTCTTCAAACGTAAGTTACGCCCTACAGTTTCCCATTTAAGAAATGTTCTGGCAGTTATGACTAATGCAGTACCCTGCAACTCCCAAATGTAAAGCATGTACAGTATATCTCTTGCCAGATAATATTATAGGTCGCTATATCATACCATTTATAATTTTCTATCATATTAAACAAATTAACTGCAAATAAATTCCTTCAGGTCGCACATGGCCAATTGCATTTGGCACAGGAGCTGGCCTTGGCATGTCCTATTCAAACTGCCAGAATGACTTGAGATCACACTATCTCCTTTACAACACCATTCTGAAGGTTGGTGGTATGAAATTGCTTTGATAGTGACTAAAATGACTTTCTCTGTCATTAAATGATAACATTAATTCTTTTATTTTGGTCTTGTCTGTTTCTACAGAAGCAGTAGCAGTTGTTCCTCAAGGCGGTCTGCTATGTAATTTGTTTTTTGATCTCAGAGGCTAATTGTCATGCTGTGTACTGATCTGCCGTTCAACCCCTCCATGTGCCTGAGCAAGACAGACATTGTTTATTTAATACAATGATTTTTTTTCTTCTGAAAAACACAAGGACCACTGGACATATGCAATGTTATTTAGGTCAGAAATGTAACCAAAACGATGAACATATTGCCTGCTATGGTTCCAGTTTTACCTGCCAATAACATCATAACAGCTTGACCAGCTGTGAATGCTATTTTCTTTCTTCATTTGATGATACATTGAGTGAGAACTTTGAGTATGTGTGTGTCTGTTTGCATAATTGTACGACTATATTAAGTAATTCCAATTATTCCATCCTATCGTCCTGCACTAGAAGAGATGTTGAAGCTCTACACACTCCTCCATTGAATCTGTGGGGAAAGGAGGGATCTAGAATGCTATAATGTTTGTAAATAAAGGCTCTATTTCTCTCAAAGGATGTGGTCTTGTTCTGTTGCCTTAACTAAATGAATGACTACTCAGATGGATTTCACCAATGAATTTATTTTGATGTTCTCAGTTCTTACTTCGACGCATTGTAACCCTATTGAAGCCGGCATATGTAATAGTTAAACATGAAAGAGACCAATTAAAATATATATCCTAGTCTGTCTGTGTTGGAATGGCAGTTGTTTTGGAGTGCTGGGTTGCTTTTGATTAAATCAAACCCATGATGGATGATGCAATCTGGTTGTTCTAAGATTAATGCATTGATGCATTTTCTCACCTTCATCAAGACCATTCAGATAATGTTAAATTAATTAAAAGTTAATTAAGATGATGTTTTCTTTCATCTTTGCCTCATAGCCAAAGGAATTTATATTATGTGATACATTTTTTAAAAAGATCTAAGCCTATCCCAGATGGTTTGTCATGAAATTGATTGTATTTTTAGATTATTTCTTATATGACCAGTTTGTTTTTGTGAGAGACAGGTCGCAGTAAACATCTGAGGATTATTAAGAAGTTCAACTAAAACAGATGTGTACATATAAATGAAATTCCCAAAGTTAGTGCACACACCTTTCAAAACACAATATAACTTGCTCTTTTAAGTATAATGGTGTTACATTACTGGTGCAATCACAACACAAAGCTAACTAGTGATCAGTTGTGCACAACGTTTGCAGTTTTATTTTGAATGGCTTCATTTTCTGACCCCTTTAGGAGACATGTTGGCTTAGGTCCACACTGAAGTGAATGAATGTTTTATCGTACAAATTGACAGCAGCCGTGTACCAAAAAAAGCTCTCTTCTTGTAATGAAGAATTTGCATTGTTAGTGAATCCTCATCTCAATCCTCTCCCAAGTATGCATTAAGAGGTGGATGCTCAGACACGCTCCAAGCCCAAAAGCAGGGCACTGATCTTCCAGGCACCCTGAAGTGGCAGACACAGGGATTAGGGGGCCAGAGCGGTTACCAGGAAAGCCACATGAACGCAAGCCACCCATACCTGTAGAGCACTTGTAGGCAGAGGCACAGATCACAATTAGCAACATACAATGGCATGTTCTCTCAGTATCGGCTCAGCAGAACATCTTAGCTTTGCACATTTGCGTACACATTTTGAAGTGATAGGAAAGGGGAAGAAAATGCAAATGCACACAAACACACACTCACACCAAGCAGCCACCCACAGAATCACACTGCTTAAATTACCCGTTGGGTTGCAAAATTAAAAATTACTTGATTCTTTCCCACTTGTTTCCATTCAGCCTACTTCTCCCTCCCTCCTTCCCTCCCCTTCTCCTTGTCTTTCTCTCTCTCTTTCCCTTTTCATTCTCCCTCTCCCTCCCTCTTTCATTCTCTCCCTCTCCCTCGCCCTCACTTACTGTAGCCCACCTCTCTCGGTTGCCCTCCCTCAGTGAGTGTCATCGTGACACGCTGCTTTGAAATACACTGACAGACACCGAATTGCTCACACTGGTGCTAAGCCACGATGAAGCCTGACTACTGACAGGGAAGAGCTCCAATCTTTCTGACTGGGAGCAGAGCGCTGGAGAGACAGACAGTGATGCACTCGCAGCTCCATCCTTGCAAAAAAAACGGGGGAAAGAGACAGGATTACCAAAGCGTTGCCTCACTCTTGCTTTTTAGGAGTGTACCTTCCAACCTGTACAAGGACCTATGAGATGACTCATTTTACCTCAACTCCTTGAAGTAAGCCTGCCAGTTCCCTGGGGACCAAAAAACAATTGTTAGTTAAAAAAAAAAAGAATTTGTCTGCCCTAGTGAGTATTTTTTGCGACAGGAGAAGACATCCTTTTAAGAAAAGACAGGATGCAATAAAGCCTTGGTGAGAGAAGACAAGGGGAAACAGGCAGGCTTGTGTCTAATGATATGAGTGCCTCCACACTGCCTCGAGTCGAGGCAGCCTCAGGAGCAATCGGCAACCCTTACGGCAACTTCAACGACAACGCAGTGGCCGGCGGTGGCGGCAGTGGGGACTGGAGCATCAGTGGCAGCGGGCCATGGCTGCTGGCCGTCATGCTCTCCCTCATCATCCTCATGACGGCGTGCGGCAACATCCTCCTGATTGCGTTGGTCTTTGCACACCGTTCGCTGCGCTGCACCTCCAACTGCTTCCTGGTGTCCCTGTTCCTCTCCGACCTGATGGTGGCGCTAGTGGTGATGCCGCCGGCCATGCTGAACGTGCTGTGCGGGGCCTGGGTTCTCTGGGTAGACTTCTGCCCCGTGTGGCTCTGCTTCGACGTCATGTGCTGCAGCGCGTCCATCCTCAACCTGTGCGTCATCAGCCTGGACCGCTATTTGCTCATCATTTCGCCGCTGCGTTACAAGCAGCGGATGACGCCACCGCGCGCGCTCCTGCTGGTGGGCGGTGCCTGGGGGCTGGCCGCCCTCACTTCCTTCCTGCCCATCCGGATGGACTGGCACAGCTTGGGCCGCGGGGAGGGCGACCAGAGTGCGGCGCCAGGAATTGGCGCCATAAACGGGAGCTACCCGGACCCGCACTATCCGCCCTCGTATTTCCAGCACCTTCCGTCGTCTGGGGGTGTTGCAGTGCAGTGCCGGCTGCGGGTGACGCTTCCCTTCGCCCTGGTGGCCACGTGTCTCACCTTCTTCCTGCCCTCCACAGCCATCTGCTTCACCTACTGCCGCATCCTGCTGGCGGCACGGAGGCAAGCCCGCCGCGTGGCGGCTCTCACACACCCCGCCTATCCCCAGCACTCCCCGGGGGAGCCATCGCGACCAGCTTCCCCTGGGCACGCCGTCGCGGACGGGGACGACTACAGCCAGCCAGACCCACCTGCCTCGCGCCACGCACCGGTGAGCACTGCCTATGGGGAGGTGGGAAGTAGGGAAAGAGGGGGCATGGTGAAGAAAGGCTAAAAGGACAGATGCAAGAGAAGGAGAAAGAAAAGAAAATGTGAAAGAGTTTATGTGCGCCTTCTTGCCCGACTGTTTTGCACTTGAGTTTGGCCTTGCCTTTATGCTTTCAATTATCTTCACAAGATCCACAGCAGAGTCACAGAGATCACCTCATGAAAAATACAACTGTCCTTCAACTGGTGAATAAAGGCAGGAAAGTATACAGCCAGAAGTGAAAAAGCTTTTAACATAAATCTGTTTTGAATAAAAACACATCTCTGAGGTCACATGCAAAGAGAGTACAGGCAGCCAGGGCCATTTAATTGAAGGGGAAAAAAGTAAAAATAAAAATATGTTCATCCTTTATGCAGTGTTAGAGAGAGATGAGTGGTGGAGAAGATTAAGATCTTTTAGGATGGAGGGAGCACGATGGCAGTCATTGAGGACAGAAGAGAGACCTTGTAATGTATTACTCTACCAATAAATAATCATGGTCGGCTGGTGGGGTAGGGTACAGGGTGGGATGTTGGATATATGGTTCTGAGATGAATACAGCCCCGCCGTGGCACTGAAATCCCCCTGTCTGTCTCACTCTTTAATTCTTTTCCCTCTCTCGCTCTCTCTCTCTCTGGGTCCCAGCTGTCGGTGAATAGCGAGCGCAGGCTGGCACACCGGCAGGGCAGGAGGGCATTAAAGGCCAGCCTGACTCTGGGAGTCCTGCTGGGACTTTTCTTTAGCACCTGGCTGCCTTTTTTCATCACCAACATGGCCCAGGTAAGTGGCTGGCTTTAAGGCAACAAGGTGGAAGAATGCATTTTTGCCCCCCTGAGTGTCAACATTCATCACTATTTAGCAGTTCACAGTTCGTCAAAAAAAGACGAAAAAGGTCATGATCCTACCCGATCAACATTACATAGCACAATATCAAGCATTCCAGACGAACATTTAAAATGTCAGACACCATGTGTAACACCAAAATTAGTTTGAAATTGTTATTTTAAGGTCAAAGAACTGCATTGTGCTGCTTTTACATGTCTAAACACACACAGACGAGCTGCATGACAAAAACGGCTGTGCTCCTTTAAAGACAGTAGTTTTGCCTCGGCAGAAAATATCTTGAGATGTCTCAACCATGCTTGGTGTTTACTGTTTGTGTGATGTGCTGATCCATCAGGTGTGCGTGTATTGGTCCCTCATCATTTCTTTGAGGCTGTTTCCTATGTTGTGGCATGAGAAAGGAAACACAAAATCTGGTAATCCCGGATTACGAGGATGACCTTCATCTCGTCTTGTTAGCGTCTGTTTGTTTCTTCATTAGTACGTGCAAAGTGATCCAAACGGGGACGAATAAGCATTAGGCATGAATAGGCAGCTATTAGATTCTATAATTACACCCACCCCCTCCAGTTTTCAACGATCCAGTCATATCAGCTTCCATCTGCGTCCCCCCCACTCTCTCTCTCTCCTCTCCCACAAGATGAATCTCTCCACCCATCCTTCACAGTCAATGTGCTGTGTGAACGGCACATACACCCCCCCCACCTCCTTTTCTGTGTTGCAGTCCGTACTTCCTTCCCTCATCATTCTCCTTCTATCCCTGCTGTGAGCACATAGTAGGGGGGCCTATGTGTCTAATTTGAGGGCCTGTGGGATTCGCATGTTAATTTTTGGAGAGTATTATATCTTTGTTCTAGGGGTTTTGAAGGACCCAAATCAAAGGTCAAATTCAGAAAAGGTCAAATTTGGTGTTTTGTCCATAAACCTCACATTGCTGGTATTATAGCATAGGGTTTGGTGTCAAAAAGCAAACATATTCTACAAGGTAGTGTGCAAAAGTGAGCCACATAAACAATACAACATTACAAAACATTTTTAGGCTGATGATTGATCTCTTTAACAAGAAATTGTGCCTAAAATTCTCGAAATTGTCCGCTTAAAAAATAATACTTCAATATCCAATATCCTTGAGTGTAGGCCTAGCCTGCTTTGTCAGTTCTTGTCTACACCCATTCAGAGCACAAAGTGCAGAGATCTCTGTTAAATCAAATTTAATAAACTTTTACATAGTATCAGCTGAAGTCTATAAGGCCTTCCGTAGCCTATGTAAGTGTGAAGAAAAGAAAGGGTAAAGGATCAGATAGACAAACAGACAGGTGTGTGTGTGTGAGAGAGAGAGAGAAAGAGAGATACCAGCATGGACGGATTATGAACTTTCAGGCCCCTGGGCCCAGATGTATTAAGGGCCCCCCACTAATTGTTGTGGGGGACATTTTTTTTAAATTTATTTGATGTGATTTCCTGTATTCTGGTGCATTTTGGGGATGGCCAATACTTTAGTTCAATCAGATTCATGTGTTGATATGATGTGTTGATATTGAGGCAATGATTCCATGCAATGGCTTGGGCCCCCTGACTCCTTGGGCCCCTGGGCTTGGGCCCGGTAGGCCCGTGCAGTAATCCATCCCTGACTACCAGTGACAGTTGGCTGATGATAGCTGGCAGTGATAGAATTTAGAATATCGAATAACCTGAAGCACATAGTGCTCTGTTCTTCATGGTTGGTGATATTAGTGACCTTCTAGACTCCTACATTTGAGCAAGCACATTTTCATAGTTCATGGTGGCACATATTAGGTTATATTCTGAGGTACGTCTTTCTGTTAGTCAGGTGATGGCACACATATTCTAAAAGAAACAGATTTTGGGCTATGTATCCAATGGCAGATATGTGTAGACTGGTGAATGACCCATCACTAGAGACATATGCCAATTTTCTTGTTTTTGTCCATGAGAGAGTATGGAGATGGGGATCACAGATCAGCCAACGATTACATTGTTATAGTGCAGTTATTTTACAACAGAACAAAGCAGTTTGGCACAGGAACTGCTACAAATCCACCTGTAACAGTGATCATCTGCAGCATGCTAATATTCGCTACTAGAAATCATGTGAAGCAGGCAGGACTCAGTGTCTTCAGAAAAGACGTGATAGACCATCTTCTGAACCTGCAGCAACACCTGCAACTGCATCAAGTCCATCTAGAGGGACTTTGTACACTTGTTCAGCAGCAGCTGCTGCCAGCATAGATAAGTGCTTCTTCTGTCAGAAGCAGACAAAAGAGTGTCTTCATGAGGTGTCCTCTCAATCCAGGCAACCAACCAAGAACTATAAGTAATATTTTGAAGTCAATGACTTAACAGGTAGCCAGTGTAAAGATGCTAGGATGGGGGAAATATGTTCATATTTTTTTGTGTGTGAGCAGCTGCACATGAATAAGCTGTAAGCTCTTTAGACAGGTATTATTACAGCCAGCATAATAGCATTGAAATAGCATTGCAATAGTCTATCCTTGAGATGACAAAACATTAATTTCTCAGCGTCTGGTAAGAATAATGACTTCCTTATCTTTGAAATGTTCCTTAAATGGTAAAATTAAGTTTTGGTGATCTGTTTCATGTGATTACTGCTACAGTGTTAATCCGGCCCTGCCCCCAACGAACGCAACTTTCCACCTCTGAGACAGCTTAAAAGAAGTCTAGAGGACTCCTAACTCACTGACCTTACTGTAGGCTGCGCAAACCACAGGCCTTTTTTTTTGGGCAAGCCTGCATTCGAGGCAGGCCTTCTGTTGAAGAATTTTATATAAATCCTGCGCTAACAGTAATCCTCCAACCCCTTACCACAGCTGTGGATAGTGTGGCATGCTCACTCTTTGTCTCCTTCTTGCAAACTAGGCCTATAGCCCAACCATTTACGTCTTCAAAAAATAACAACTTGCCAGATATGCCTTCATATCTTTGGGCTTCATTCAGCATTTTGTTCTTCCACTGAAAATGACTCTTCTATATTTGCTGCCTGCTGCATCCTTTCTGTTTGTATTGATTAGAAAAGGTTTGACGTCTTGAGTTAATGCATTAAACATTGTTTGCTGGTAACCAGCCACAAATAGCCTACAGATTCTTGCGTGCGTACATTCTCTATTCTCTCCAAAATGTGCCCGTTCTATAGGCTGGCCAAGTGAGTAATTCTGCAGCATAAAGCAGATGTATTTGTTTATTGTACAGAAAAATAAAAATAACCTGTCAAGCAGTCAATTGACTACATTGCAGTCAATAAGTAGGGCAAATTACGAAACCAAAACGTGGGTCATAGTTGTCTAAGCCTCTGCTGTGAGGACAAACCCATGAACAAAGACGCATTGATATCTACAATAGAGGGGTTTTTTTTTTGGCGAAACAAGCTCACAGCCGAATGAGTCATAGCACTGAAGGGAGAGGCAACTGGCATGTGATCTCCCCACGGGCCAATGGATGTACAAGTTTTCCCCTGTGCCTACGATATTTAATCCAGTGTTTTGTCAAGTTGCAAAATGCTATTCGTTTTAACAATTTTTTATGATAGTATGAAGTACTTTTTGTATAGGGTTTCTTAATTGTTTTATACTCAATACTAACAAGTATTGCGTAAACTAACAAGGACCCCCCAATGAAAATCAAAGGCTATATTCTCAGCTGACTCGTCAAAAAGTGCGCACCACCTTATTATTATCTGCTGGTGTGTGACTTTTACTTACTTGCACATGGCTGCAAATTGACTTTTAATTTATGTATTTTCTGCCTGGGGCATTTTAAAATATGGATGTATGGTGGTTAGAAATATAAATATATGGAATGGTTGCAAATTATTAATTTTCAAACAAATAAGGCGTCAGTGGCGTCTTTGACATGAAGATCCCTGGAACTATGCTTCTACTAGCATTCTACCACACAGAGAGGTGTAGTTGTAACTACACAACTTTACGATAGTGGTTGCGAACGTTCGTTGCTACTATGGTTTTGGGAAACACTAACGTAGTGTAACGATGCATTGGACTAGGTCTATGTAAGTTCCAAATATTAATGTAATTCTGCGACATAAAGCAGATGTATTTGTTTATTGTACAGAAAAATAAAAATGACATGTCAAGCAGTCAATTGACTACATTGCAGTCAAGAAGTAAGGCAAATCAATTTACGAAACCAAAACGTGGGTCATAGTTGTCTAAGCCTCTATAGAGTAGCCTGTTAAAACGTTGCAGAAGCCTACCCAAGGCTACAGATTAATTCTGAACAGTTATTTCTCTACTGGCTCAATTATCACACCACTGTTTTGATTTGCGTAGTTGCTTAACACTGATAATAATGTAGACAGCAAATTTCGATTACGATTTTCGTTACCAGTAGTCAAGCCTTAGGCCATACCCAAGTAGCCTAAATCGAGGTAAATCGAGCTTTTTCAGAAGGGGCGGCAGGCAGAGCGATGTACAGTGGCTGAAAGTGGTAAAGCTTCACGCAGCTTCACGCCTTAATGCGCGACTGAAGTGGCCATTTGAAAGCGATGCCCACTGTAGGTCTTGGTCAATTATAACTCCCAGGTTTTTAACACTTGTGGATGTGGTCAGTGGAAGATCCACTATATGTAGCCTGTTTTGTGGATAGGATATCCCTAATCTTTTTGGAACCTAATGACTTCTGTTTTATCTGAGTTCAAAAGCAGGAAATTATTCGTCATCCATGTCTTTATATCTCTTATACATGTGTCAAGTTTGGCTTTCATCAGGTTTTATGGAGAGGTATAGTTATGTATCATCTGTTAAACAACAGGGGCCCCAGTACTGAGCCTTGAGGCAGTTTATTATGGACCTGTACAAATTGTTGATGGTTAGGAAGGTATGATCTAAACCAAGCGAGTGCGGAGTCTTTGATGCCTATCAAATTTTCAAGCCTAAGTAGTATGTCATGGTCTATGGTGTCAAAGGCAGCGCTGAGGTCCAGGAGGACCAGTATCGATACAAGGCTAGGTTTTTTGAGGGAGGGCTTAATAACAGATTAAACAACTTAAACAACTGCGGTAGCTACATGCCCTGATAGAATTATTTATAATCCAGAACAAAACATTATCCAGGAAGGGGAGACCAGTCTTAAGAAGGTGAGTAGCCTACAAATAGGGTTTAGTAGACTAGTTGTAGATTTTGATGAGGAAATTGTGGAGGTGAGATCTAATATGTTGTGTATATGTAAATGAATTAAATGTTGTTTGAGGTCTCATCTGTGATTTTGCTATCTTTCAGAAATGGAGTATGTGTATTTGGTGAAACTGATTGGTTATTGATCTTATCTCTAATTGTTTGACATACAATCATAATACTGACATACAATCATCACTGTTGAATCATCAATCATCAAAAAATCAATCATCACTGTTGAAAATAAGAAAATAACTGGTTTTGTGAACTTTATTCAACATAGCCAGTGATTAAGGTGAAATTTATGGTGTTAATTATAGTGAAATATACAATTTCACAAAAAATAGCGTTAAAACAGGTAAAAAAAATGGAGACATACTTTTTCTCCATGTTCGATAGGACAGAAAGACCACCACTCTCCAAAAATTAACATTTCAATCCCACAGAAACCACATAGGCCCCCTGACTAACATTACCTTCTCGCATTTGTCCTCATGCTTTGTGTCCTGTTGCTTTGTGTTCATATGCGTTTGTGTCTGTGTATGTGCATTTAAAAATACATCTCAAGGCCCCATAGTCTTGACCTATCCCACTCCTCCTCCCCATCACTTACCTATTGTCCCATCCTGCTCTCCATTCTCCTCTTCCCTCAGGCTGTGTGCGAGTGCGTCCCCGCCACCCTCTTTGACGCCATCACCTGGCTGGGCTACTGCAACAGCACCATGAACCCCATCATCTATCCTCTGTTCATGCGCAACTTCAAGCGCGCCCTGGGCCGTCTGCTGCCCTGCTGCCCGTCCTCGGCCGGACGCGTGCCCCGCCGGCCCTCACCGCCGCTCTCGCTCTCGCTGCGCAACTCGGGCGAGCCGCAGCTGCCCTCCGAGCCGGCGTCGCTCAGCTCCGACGAGCCCCTGCAGCCCGAGCCACGGCCACCGCCACCGACGCGGTCAACCTGCTGGATGCCGAGCAGGCTCGCATTGAGTTGCCCTTGCTGCTGCCCAATCAGGTCGACGTGCTGGATTGAGGGGAGGGGAGGGGTTGGGGTGTGTGTGTGTGTGTGTGTGTGTGGGGGGGTGGGCCCGGATGGATAGAAAGCTAGTGATGTACAGAGAGGTAAAAGGAGTAGAGGACAGAGAGAAGATGAGGTGGCCCTAGCCTCATCTCTTCCCATGACTGACTGGGACTAAGGAGAGTGTGTGTGTGTGTGTGTGTGTGGAAGGGGAGGGGGGGGCTAACTGGGAAGTCTGATGGTCGAGAGAAGCTGAGATGGACAGTGGGGTGCGAGGGGGGTTAGTTGGAGGGGTCTGAAGACAAACATAGGGGCTTTGTTTTCCTTTTTTGGGGGGATGATGTGGTGAGGTATCCAGTTGCCGTGGCATTATCACACCAAGACACGGGGAGGCAGGGGGGCTAAAAATGGGCTGTTTTTAAAAGATCTGCTGCCTTACTGTCATTAACATAACAACCACATAACCACACACACACATGCACGCACGCACGTACACACACACACATAAAATAGCACATACTTGTAAACGCATGCACGCACCCACACACCCACACACACACACACTCACACCCACACCCCACACTCAAGTCAGAGCAGGGAAAATAAACAGGCTGAAACCGGGCAGACAGCACTTACCACTGTGTTCACAAAAGGGCAGCTCAGTTGTGGTTTGACAATCTGTAATTACCACTGGCAGTGTGGTACACTGGTCCTCCTATGGCATACAACTACAACATAATACTGACTGTTCACATTACATGGCAAGGACTTTTGAAATTAAATTGTTGGCTACACATATAGTTAACTTACAGTACAGGTGATGATTTGTTTTTTTACAGAAATAAATTAAATTACTATAAAAACACACCAGGATGTTTCCCTGAACTATTGAATATTGTCATTTGTGTCTCGAGATGTCTTCACTGTGTGATCTGTCATTGGATGATGATAAGAGTGAGTTAGCCCAGTTCCAGCCAATGGGTGTGGGCGTCTGGCAGGTTTGCCATGGGGCATCTGGTCACACAACTTGTGTGGAGTTTGTGTTTGGTCTCCGTCATTGCTGTGCGAGAGTTCAGCGGTCCAGTTGGTGGTGTTCCAGTCCCAAGAGTTCTGTTCAGAGTCCTCCGCAGCCTCCCCTTGACTGGACGAGGTCTCTGCGTCACACGGGGTGTCCTCGTGAATGGCATCCTCGGTTGGACAAAGTAAAGAGTCATGATCGTCCCTTTCAGCACAGTGCAGGATCTCACCGTCCTGGTCATTGAGGGAGTCCAGCAGGTCGGAGATGTCTGGTATGTCCCAGCCATCCTCTGTCACCTCTGCGGCTTCACTCGGCACCTCACTGCCTAGCGCTGTCGTCGTTGTCGCGGTCCCCTCCTCATCCTGTTGCTGGTCTGTGGTCGCTGTGCTGCTCGTGCCTTCGCGCATCTCCTCGGGGCCTTGTCCACTTACTGGGTCGGACAGGGCCTCACTTGCACCAGGAACCCCCTGGGTCATGCCCAGGATCAGCGACTGAGACCCTGGCATCCTGCCTGCCCCCTCACGCGTGGGAACCCCTACCGCCACCAAGATGGTCTCCATTTGACGCATGTAGTCCAAGTGACCTTTCACCTGGGATGTAGTAGAACACACAGAAGCAAAAATTACAATAAATCAGTTATACACTGATCACATTTTACATTTCCATTCTTTGCCGTCCTCCAAGTTCTGGGTGCTACAAATCTCTCTTTTTCATAAAATTTAAGCCATTTAAGCCTTATGTCAACTAAATTGAGCTAAAATTATTGTTACTGTTATTGTAACAATCCCACAAAGGAATGTTATCTGTGCATTTCACAGGGAAAGAGCACTCAGTGAGCAGAATTTGTCATCGGGGTACAGATCAAGGTCCCCTGGCCTGGCAATTTTATGAGCCTGTGTTTCCTGCTAATAAAGCCTAATGGAGTCTTTTGTTTATGCTGAGGGAGTCACGTGATCTGTCTCACCATGTGCTGGCCTATGAGCAGGATGGAGTGTCCAAGCGGGGGTGTGCGAAACGCAGCTGAGAGCAGCTGTGCTGTGAACGGCAGCGGTCTTTAATTTTATCTTCCCCAAAAACGTGTAGTTTCGTGTACTGGTAGCGAATTAACTGCTTGTTTGTGTGTGTGGGTGTGTGTGTGTGTGTGCGTGTGTGTATGTGCAACACAGAGAGACGTTAAGAATCATATAAACTGTGAAAATGCCAAAAGTCTGGGATGACTGGACTATGGGGCTATATCAGGCATAGCTGAAGTCATATTAGTATGCAGCGCATGTCCGCAGTTGCCAGCGCAGAGGCACTTCACTTAGTCATGCCATTCACAAGATAACATTTGAATTACCCCTCATAGATAACGAATACAATGCAAAAGCTTTCACCTATAGAAAAAAAACAAGGACACGAAACAGGGCTATTGTAGCGTACACTTGCACTAACATTTGCCTTGCAACATCAGGTACTGAAAGAATTCACAAATGCTGAGAAGGTTTCCTGTGACAAACCAGAAATTAGTCATTTCTATATTTCATGAGTTGATTCAATCATCAACCAGATCTGTCACAGGCTCAGATAGAGAGGATGATGTGAAGATGCATTATTGAAAATTTTGCTTAATTCTACAATCCTGTTCCAAAAACAGGGACACTGTAAATAAAAGCAGAATGTGATAATCTGCAAATCTCATATGCCCATATTTACTTATAAAATGACTTGGACAGCATATCAAATTGTGAAACTGACAAATTTGACTATTTCATGAAAAATATAAGCTCATTTTGAATTTGGTGCCAGCAACATGTTAAAATACAACAAAAGGCAAAAATATATCAAAACAGAACAAAAGGCTTGGAAATTAGATTAACTGGCACCATAATTTGATATGAAAAGAGCATCACAGACAGACAGAGCCTCTCAGAAGTAAACATACGGAGGTATTCATCACTCTGTATAATCCTGTGGGCAAATAATGCAACAATATAAGAATAATGCTCTTCAATGTGACAATGCAAATAATTTGGGAATTTCATCTAGTGTGGTGTAGCCAGCCAGTCTGGTACAGTAGTGGGACGTGACTATGGGCACTGTCAATATCTTGTACAACAGAAGCGATGGCAAAATCTAAACGTCTAGCTTCTCTAGTGACAGCCTTTTTGATTTAAAAAAACTCAACCGAAGTGCGCTCAGGTGAGGGGAATGACTAGGCAGTCTAGACAAGTAGACAATACGACTCATTCTTCGTCATTCAATAATGAGGCAACAAGCGCCCTTACCACCCTTTAAAATGTTTAAAATGTTTCAAATTCTTATTGCTAAACACACCATCTTGACATAGTTTGAGACAGACAAAAATACTAAAGCCTGGCCGGTCTTCTGTCTGACTCACATCAACATTATCCCATGCATTAAAGGACTACCACATTTCACCGCTTGACTCAATGAAAAGCATATAGGCTACCGAACATGGACATCATCATAGATTACTTGAGTCAGGTTGACAATGAAGAAAACATTAAGCATATGCGTGGTTTCAGACAGAAATGACGTTTTGTGCCAACATGTTTGTAGGGGCACAACCACAGGCAGTCTTTTTGCTGAACGGAGGTGCATATCCCTTTCTTTAATTAATTATAGCACATGTTCCACCTTAATCATAGTCTATCACTGCAAGGGCATGCCAAATGTTTTTTCTTCCTTTCAAACTGTATGGCGTCACACACAGAGAGACAGCAGACACTGATACCGTTAACACAAAACTGAATTAAGAACGCACTTGCCACAGAGATGTTTTCAACTGCTGTTTTTTTAAGATTCAGGTTAATATTTAGCTTCAAATCTTATTTTTAGCTCTTAAAAAATGAGGTCTGGACCTCATAGCTGGCTATGAGCCTGCTAACGTGCATATGCACGGATCTCCTTGTCAGCTTAATCAAAAACTCAAAAATAGGCTACGAAGGAAGCCAAGATGAAATGTTGATGAAAAAAGGCATGTGTGGCGTGAGATACTGAGACATTTGTCGATTGCGAGAGTTGGCAACCTTGGTGACACTGTAGCCATCGAGCTTAGCCACAAATCACTATTGGGTTAAGGCAATAGTCGTCCAACTAAGTCATGAAATTGGTACATGACAATATCAAATAAAATGGCCATTACAATATGAATCACATACGATTAAGCTGTACACTGCTGTACTCTGTGTATGACAATACGTGTGCGCATTGTTAAAAAATCTGACCCCAAATTGAAAACAAAATCGATACAATGCAAGGCATGACATGACCTGTCCCTCCCTTTCTCGGGCATGATGCCACTTTTGCGTGAGAAAAAGGACTCTGCCAGAGACCAGGCCATTACTGTTGGGCTTGGAGCGCTTGCTGAGGCCATCACTCTTGCATGGTTCATGTTTCAGAGACCCAGCATCCGCTCACTAAATGATACAATCAAGAAGACAGCAAAACAACACCAACGGCACAGACATTTATCACGTGTCTGGGAGATCCGAATCGAGAGTCCCGTGGCCTGTGCCTCGCTGGCTCGCTCACTCACCACGGACGACAGGTCCACGTTGATGATTCGCGGATCGCTCAGGCTAATGGGCTGCAGGCCGGCCACCGACAGCTGGACAGATGAGCTCCGGTAGAGAAATCCAAGAAGCCAATCTCCCCTGCCGAGAAGAAATCAGACCGAGGAGATAGACAACCTGAGCTCCCACAATGCACCACCACTTCCATCTCACATTCTCTCTCTCTCTCTCTTCATTTCCCATCCCCCTCTCTTACCTGCAGTATCCGTTCACAATCTTCCCCGCCACTACCCTGGACAGCTGCTGCCACGCCTTGTCCGATCCGTCCACAGGAGCTCCCAGCAGTACCACGTCCTCCACAACACCTTCACTTCCTGTGGGATTAAGACACACTTTTATTCCCACTCTCTTCCTCACTCACGAAAAGGTTAGGCCCTCATTTGCAGCCCACATAGTGTGCACAGAGAGAGTGAGAGACAGTGAGTAAGGCAGAAAGAGAGAGCGCGAGAGAGAGAGAGAAAGAGAGAGGAAAGGATGGAGGGAGAGAGGGAGAGAGAGGTTTGGACGTGAAAAAATAATTGTCTTTCTCTCTAATTCGTCTTTTGTTCTTTGACATAATTTTCTTTATGTGAGCCAGCACATACGCACCTTGGTCGTTGGCCAGCTCTTGTAAACAAAAGTAGATGACTCTGGCACCTAAGCTGAATCCAATCAGGCTGACGGGCCGCTTCCCCTTGATGGAGAGAAGGCAATGGAAATAAATAGGGAAGCCATTTTAAAAGACTTCAGTCATTAAGAGCACACACATGCTCTACAAGCCACAGTGAATGCTCATATTAGAATGATTATCCATCATAATTATTCATTAAGAACAGTGGGAAGCCATGTGTGCAGCTCAAACAACTAAACCCATGAATTCACAGCAGGAAGAAGAAAGGCATGTGAGAACTTTAGCGTTTGGATCGTGACACTTTTTTTCCTCCTTCTCTGTCACTTCGGCTCTTATTCCCGCAGTGATAAAACAGTTGTTAGTCCCTGCAGATCACACTGACAGGGCTTTTATTGGGCTCGGCGGCACATCAGAAACATGCACCGGGAGGAAAAACTATTCCGACTGCGGGAATGCTAAGCTTGTGGGTGGTGGGTGCCGTGACAAAGTGTGGTGAAAAGTGTTATGTTACACAGTTACATTTGTGCTAAACGGCAGGAGTGGGGTGAAGGCTGCCATGCAGCATTTGTGAAAGACTTGGCAGTTTTGAGGGAGTGTTAGGGGCTGGAGTGAGACAGTCTGGGCATTTGTTGGCCTTGCCCACCACCCACCACCCCCCTCCCTCCTCTTCCTCCAGGCCCATCCCCACCCCAAACGTATCACAGGGTAAGTCTGTGTCCTTGCTGGCTGCTCAGAGAAGTCCTGAGGGGAATCAGAATAGGCCGTGTGACCTCCCACATGCTACGCTCCCATGACAACCATCATAACTTAACAGGAGCGAGGGGAAAAAATGAAGAAGAGGAAGGCCGTCTCCTGAGGAGATGAACGAGACGTGAGTGCGTCCGCATCAGCCTCGTTTGGTGCGGAAGCCATGGTGTGACAGCAAAATGTTAAAGAGGGAGGAAGAAAAAACAGACAGGAGTAGCTGAACAGAGTGAGTGACAAAAAAATAAATGAATAGAAAATAAATAAATCTATTCACTAAAGGTGGGTATTCAAGAGTGTTGTTATTGGAGTGCACCGTGGTTTACCTGCTGCCTGCTCCGAAGCACCTGGGCCAGGTGTTTGCCCACCTCGGCTGAGCGACTCAAACACACACTCCAAGGGTTGTCAATTCACGCTCGCCACAGCCAGCAGCGACGCAGGCCATGTCAGCGCAGTCACTATTCCTAAACCCACAAACACAGACACACACACACACACGCACGCACATGCGCACACACAACCAGACAGGAGATAAAAACCGACAGGATATCACTCAGCCAGCACCTGCAAGGTCTGGAGACAAAAGGAGCACAGCGCACCAGGATGAGATGTTCCGCCACGTTATGAGAAAAGGTAAAAATCAAGGTGACGCCTCAAGTGCCGGCACCCGAGGCAGTCGCCCTGCCTGCCACCGTTACATAATTGCCATTTTTTCACCACTCTTTTTTTCCCTCGCTTCCATGACAACCCTTTCGAGGCACTATGTCGGCTGCAAAGCCCACCTGACAGTATGGTGTATTTGAGAGCCTCCTGCGCCACGATGCTGACCAGGCCATCTACGATGGTGTCCAGCGCCGAGCCCAGGTCCCGCAGGAAACGAGACTCCCAGGCCAGGCAGTACTGCTCCCCACAAGCCCCCAGGTTGGACCAAGGGGCCTGGAATGAACCTGGGAACACACCGATATTGATATTGATCAGAAACATTATTTATAAATAACAAAAATATGTATTAATTCATTTTATTTGCATTTTATTTTATTATATTTGCATTTATTGTTAGAGAAATTTCACTGGAGAAAAATCTCCATTTAAAGTATTAGCAAAGCTGTGATTTCAAGGATGGCTATGGCATTGGTGAATGTAGAGACTCAAAAAGAGTGCATATTTATTAAAGAACCCCTATGCAACAATTTTAGCAAAAATGACATTAATTATGCAGGTTGAGAGTCGTTCTGATGGTTCTACAACACTTTTTGGGTCGTTTGGTGGGTGCTTCGTCTCCCCTTAGTGCTTTTCTGCGGAAAAACTGAATATGCAACTTTCTGGTTGCGCTCCGAACACATCCAGATGTAACTCAGCGGAAGTATCCAATCGCGCCTCAAAAATGTAGTCAGATTCAGATTCAGTTGTAGTCAGAGTTTCTAAGAAGACTGCAAAATGGACTCCGACTTGGCTTTGTTGCTGTTGAAATTGTAAGTAGCCTACCCTTGGGTGAACTTCGTTTTTGTAATGTGATTTGATAGTCTCTTGAACAATGTGTTTGCTCGACCGTTTTATTGTGAGCCCTGTATGTGTTTAGCTTGGTTTTTTGATTTCTAGCTCGTTAGCTAGTGGGGGTTTAGCGTAGCAGTCACTTGCTACCGAAGCTGCAGGGGGAGCTATGTTGTGAAAAATGCGAGCCCAAATCAGGCGAAAACCCAGAAACAGCAAAGGAATAACCAGACCTGCATAGGGCTTCTTTAAGCTAAGAGCCTCTGTTAAAATGTCTGTGAATATACCTAAGGCACCATTAAAAACTGTACAAGCACTGCTACCACCTCACAGGCATCTGTGCTGCTGTTTAGGTTAACCTTCAAAAATAAGGCTTCCACACTTGAAGCAATTTATGCACCTGGGTGTCCTTGCCCAGATGGGGACATGCGAGTGCCTCTGCCTCTCATGAATACTCTATGCTAATTAGCTGCCATGTAAACATCTGCCCGTCCCGACCGGCGGGGGTTCATCAGGCGGACACTCACTGTATTTGCCGCTGCACAGCCAGCCAGTCACAGCCACAGTCAGGTGGAGGTGCTTCCCCTGGCTCAGCGGCAGGAACTCAAACTCCTCGATGGCGCCGACACGCTTGTTCATTTTGTAGCCTAAACATAACAAAAATATTAACAACAACAACAACAACATCATCATCATCATCATAATCATCACCATCAGCAAAACACATTGGACACATAAAAAGGCTGTAAGACTGACCATGTTTTTAAACTGACAGAGGAGGGAAGATGTATGGAGAGACGAAGACTGATAGAGTAACCTAGAGAAATATAGTGAGAGGTGAAGTGTCTCTAAGAGTGGCTGGGCTCTGAGTCCGCTGAGTAGGCTTCATGGGGAAATGGGCGAGGAAAGATGAAAGGAGAAGAGAGGGAAGAAGGGACCCGTCTTTGTTGAGCTTACCGGTAAGTCCTGCACCTGCTGCGCCAAACAGGGACGCCATGACGGCGATGCCCGTGGCTGAGCCCAGCGCTGCCGCCCCGCCAGCGCCCAACACGGCGCCTGCACCTGCTGCCACTAGGGGCGCCGCCAGTCCACCCGTCACACCTCAAGAACACACACACACACACTGTATTTTAACTTCTTTATCCAGCAAATGCTTTTATCCAACCCAGAAACAACATTGCAAGGTTAAGTACACATGCTAGGCTAAGCACACATTTTCCCTTTAAACAGCCCAGCATCCTTAAACAATCACATATGCACAGAAGCATGTGTAAGAGTTCCAACAATCACACATTACACACACGTGTGTCCAGTGACAGGGCAATGATGTAACCGAAGTATACACAATATGAGCTTTAGCTGAGCTGCTCACAGAATAGAGGTCACGACGCCTGCCTATGGCTGATATGAATCTTTAATCTTAAGTGTGCACTGCAAACAGTAGTGAGACAGTGTGTAGGACTCTAATGCTCACCAATCACAGTGCCCCCGCCAACAGTAGCTAGACCAATCAGCAAGTACCGTCGCAGTTTACGCCCTCTCTCTTTCTTTTGTCGCCTTGAAGATTCTTCCCTGTCAAAAAAAGAAACAGGATTCAAGGGGGGAAGAGAAGAGGAGATGATGAAACGGCTGAACATGCACAAGACGAAGGCTGTCATTAGAAAATAAGACAATCACTTAATTGGGCTTCCAGAAACAAGCCAAGAGGCACACAACAGCCCTAAACCACTAATACTTACAGCTGAAGCAAATCCTCATGGAAAGCAACAAAATCACAAACAACCACAATTTAATTCAAATGAAACACCCGCGATTGCACAGCTACAAACATACAGATAAACACATACTGTGTGAGGGTAAATCAATTTGAACAGATATCACAACAATTGCACTCTATCAAAATGCTAATGAGCCATCGCCATTCTTGAAAGCACAGTAGCAGTTTCATGTTGTTAGATGTTGAAAAATAAAAATGACACCACACTGGCTATGAGGCACTATAGCAAGCACACATGAAAAGCGCACCAGAGCTGTCTGAGGAGATTACATGTGCTGTCTGAAGGTTGAAAACAACAAATATCATTAAAAAAAAACCACATATATTGAACCCGAATCCCCACTCCTCGCTCTTCTCATAAAAACAAACCCACATATATTGAACCCGAATCCCCTCTCATCACTATTCTGGAGACGTCTTTGCTCTCACTCACTCGCTTTCTTCTCCACTCTCCCGGAGACGTTCTCCTATGGTCTCCTCAAAGTCTTCCAGCTGCTGCGGTAAGACGCGGAGCAGGCAGCTGACGTGGCGGATCAGAACTCGGGCCCTGGCGTCATACAGACCTGAAAGAGAGAGGCAGCAACACGTCAAACAATACTCACCTACCTTCAAAATGCATAACAAATTATTAAAGCCTTTAGAGAGATTATGGACGGCACACTATTTCCATGTTGGCTTCATAATTCGCTTACCATCTTTCACAGAAAACGACACCAGGTCCTGTGGAAGATTGAAGACACCATTGATTTACAATTAAATACAATTCGTACAGGATACAAGTGACTGTAAATGTACATTTAAAAGCTGATAAAAAAAATACGTACTTAGTGTATACCACTATTTACAGCCACTTACAATATATGATATAAAATGTATAAATTGAGATCATGCTAATGTGAAAGAGGTCAGAGTTTTGGTAGGCCGGGCCACCTGAGTGATGGGCAAGGCTCCCGTGCTCAGCAGGGGCTCTTCCTGCAGAATGGAGAGGAAGGTGTCGCTCCCCTCGAACCCCAAGCCAGACAGAAAGGCTCCCATGACTGGCATAACAGACTCATCCAGGCCAAGCCATTGCACCAGGCCTTCCAGAAACTGCTCCCGGAAGCTCCTGAGACCACAAAATGCCACACACCAACACCAATATACACCCTCCACTGCAACCCTTTAACCATGCAGCTCAGTCATATCTTTTTTACAAGCCTTACATGGCCATGCAATGCAAGTAGCTCAGGTGAAAAGGGGCTGGGTTACTATGTAAAGTGTAGCAGCCAGTGAGATATTTTACCTCTGATGCGGTCCAGGGAACAACTTGCCCAGGGACACTCCGCACAGACCAGCATATGCAAAGCGCCCAGGTTCACTAAGTTGCCTGCCAACTACCCCATCTGATCCTGAGAGAGGCTGACTGCTATGATTGGGTTCAGCTTCCCCTGAATCTGTCAGAGAAGGTTGACAAATGGCTGTAAGATATTGATGTCCTGCTTTGATTGCAGGACATGTTGTGAGGTTAGGCAATACATTTGAAAACGTCAACAGATAAAGACAGAAAGAGTGAAACAAGTAACTAGCCTAATAGAGGACATGCATGCATAGGCGTGAGAAATTTAAAAAGGCAAGCAGGAGTATGCAAGTACCTCACAACTCTCAAAAAGTAGACTCCTGTTAGGTTAGGTCCGCATATTGACAGTGCATTCACGTGGTGTGGCAACTTATCATTTGGTTTGGTTACACATTAGCTCATTAGTTACATAACTCACTCAACTTTTAATCAAAACGTCCCTGTTTCACCGTTGATGGGTCTGTCTTTGGCCAAAGCCAGAGTGACAGATGGTTTACATTAACATTATATCTTCAGCCAAACATGACACAAATAACACACAATTATTCACACGTTTAATAATATCACATATCAAATGTTTAAGAAAAATTGTTGTGAATGATGACACGGAAAACATACGCCAACGTTCCAAATGTGCAAACCACAAGACTGAACGTTCAAGCTTCAATCTTTCGCAACTAGTCATGCCTTATAAAATTGTGACCATACCTGCAATTAATTTTGGATCAGTATCTGTCCTTTTGGGTGAATTCATTTTAAGCGAGCTGGGCCTGTTGATTACATTCACAATTGTTGATGTGTCCCAACATTGCAATAACTAGCCCCTTTGCTAACTGAACTGAACTGTAGCGTCAGCGGGGGAAGTTCATCAGAAACTTCGGCACCCAGCTTCCTCCCCTCGAACTTGAAGCCCCACCCCCTTCTTTGTTGTCATTTGGTAGCCTACGTGGTGCTGCTGCGGTAGACAAGAAAACAGTTTCAGTACATTTTCTGATTCGCCTACTTTGAGCTTTCTTGCGGTGGGTTACTTTATAGGCTACTTTATTTATATATATAGGCATTACATTTTTAAATTTAATATAGGCCTAGCGTTACCAATAACGGCCACCAGGTGTTACTAAAAGTCTTATGTGAAGATGTGATGTGCACGCGCTACAACACCTCATATGTTTTACATCTGAGACTTCAGAAGCACCAGGACTGCATAGCATTATTGCCTTGGTGTAACGAAGACCTATCGCCACAGAAAAAAACGCAATGTTTGCAATGGTGCAAATGAAGCAGAAACTAATTGTTAATTTATTGGATACAATGGAATCTAAATATTACAATTACTATCAGACAAACATAAGTTAATTGAAGTTTGTAGGCCTAGTCTAATACAATGTCAAACATTTCTTTCTGTGATATTTGGAAGTAAACAAGCCATAGATACAGACACATAACACACATTTTATATGTTTAGCCATCTTTAATTTCAAAATGGATTATCTTGTTAGGGCCGACTCTTTTTCTGAGAATCACCCTGTTCTTCTTATCAATGACATCCATCCTCATATCTGGCACCAAACACAAGTATGGGTGCTTGGGTAGTAGGATAAGCATCCAGGTTTGATTAAGTATGCACCTCATATATGGGCCCACATTCCCTCCCTGGAGCTATCATAACATCAATCTAGCAGTGGAGCTATGTGCTATGGATGTTTTGACATGTAATCCAGATGTGATCTAGCAGTCGGCCACATTAAGAGCATGCTCCCTTGGCAGTGTGGTTTTGTCTGAATAAGGAGATGCACATCTGAAGGGCACTGGTGACTCATCCTGCACTGCAGTCTAACCTGCCCATGTTATGTATTCATTGGGACTGGGACTGGGAGGCCATATATCTCTTTTGAAATATACATAAAGAAAGAGAGAATGAAAGAAATAAAGAAATAGAAGAAATGAACACAAAGAAATATAAAGAAAGACAGAAAGTCCCCAGTCATTTAAAATGATTTCCTATCATTTACCCCTGCCCTTTGTCTTTGGCTCTGACTCACTAACACCAGTTCCTGCCAGGCACTATCTCTGCTCTCACAATAATCAGCACCCTGATTGGCGTAAGGGAGTATATGGGAGGCATGGGGCCAACCAGAGGGGGATTACTGTGGAGGCGCAGCAGGAATCAGTACCACTAGTGAAGATCTGAGTGCTTTGCCAAAATAATTTACCGCATTGTCAGTGCAGGACTCCCAGCCTACACTATGTTTATTTAAGTTTCCATTGTTCATCCTGTTTGAATAGGGACAGCTCATATTATCCCTTCCTGTCAATTACTTCCATTGTATCTCAATTTAGAAACACTTTTGATATATCCTCCTGTGCTGTGTGCACAGCAGCTAACGATGAAAAGTCATAGATATTGCATCGCCACTGAGTCTTGGTTGAGAAGGCAGGGCATCTTTAGTGCCTCTGTGATCCCATTAAACTGCTAACTTACACGTACTGTAATGTTGTTTACATGACCTTCATATCATTGTTTTAGGCCGGAATTCAAAACAATACTGTTTATGAAGACTGGGCAATTAATTCACATATGAATATACAGTGCCTGTAGAGGTTTTATTTGTGGTGTGGCCTACTGGTTTGATGCTGTTAAAATACCAGGTGGGTGAAGCAGAGTCACCCCAACCATATATGTGTCCATTTGTTGACTCACAAAATAAAAATAACAAAACTACTAACACTTGCTTTTTCAGTATTATCATATCATCTCTAAATATTTTTACAGGCCGACTTAAAAATAGAAATGTCTTTCCCAAAAGGTGCTATTTAGATATTCATTTTATCCAAGCGCAATTCATCTTTCCTCAATATGAGAATGCTACACAGGCTTGTTGCCACACATGCTGTAGTGGTGAAGAGACCCAGCAGTTGTGTAAACTGTGTATCTGACACAGGAGGTCACGGCTGAAATATCTATTTCACAAATCTGGCTCCCGTCAGGTCTCATCTTTATCTGCCCCCGCGCATCATCCACTCTGTTGTTTATTTCCATTCCCACAGTAAACATAGAATGTCCAGCGCCCAAAGGGCAGGACGCTCGCCCCGTTCTCTCATCTCGTCCTCTCTGGGGAATAAAACTGACAGATCCCAGCACATTGGACTGTGCTGAGCTGTGCTGTGCTTTTTCTTTGGGGGGGGGGGGTCTATTCCCTGACTTCAGACATGTTGTAGACAGAGTTACTAATACTGGACAGGCCCGAGCATGCCCCCAGAAGGTTGACACAACCACTGTCAGACACAATGCCTCTCCTCTCCTCCCCTCTCCCCTCATCTTCTCTCCTCCTCTCACTTCTCATCTGTCAGCATGAACAGAAGTGGGGCTGGATGAGTCAGGTTATAAAGATCACCCCAGGGGCACCAAGAAGGAGGTATCGGTGAGCAATAAACACATACACTGTAAAAACGACAAGTCAAAATTGTTCACCTTACTAAGATTTTTGCATTCACTGACAATAAAATTGCCAGTAGGAACTTGAACTGTCTGTTGTGAGCCACTTGAACTCACTTTCAGAAGTTTCTGATGAAAAGTTCATCTTATTTTATAAATTAAGTTGATTTTACTTTGAAGTTGTAGTTGACACCCAGTCAGAGTGAGGTCAACTTATCTGCGCATGCTCATTTCAAATTTGTCATGGCAACCGGCTGCGACGGGGTTTCCAAGGATTTTCCCAGGAGCTCCCTTCGAAAGTTTGAATCCACCATCTTGTCACTTTGCTGGCGGTAACTTTCCCTGACGTCTCGTCGAAGAGAAGACAAATGTCCCTTCTAACGGGTAAGGTAATCATGCATTTTATATTTGTATTATATTTCATTGCGGGAAACAAAATCGATAAATCATAACCAGGCGAGGCGTTTATGACAATACAAATGCCCCCCACTAGCTAATCGGTTAGCTTATTTTGAACAGCTAAGCTCAATATAATTATTGTCCACATATTAATTGAAAAATGTGTGTTGCCGTTATGTTTGTTATACTCGATGAATGATTGCGTTGCTTTATGCACGTCTGCTTTGCTCATTGACATGAAAACGAAGCACCGGCGGTGGTTATAGTTTACATTGCTGCTCGTGACCATGCGCTGCAACCAGGGTAGTTTAAGTTAACGTTAGCTCTAACGTGCTATAACTGTGATGCAAAACTTCGGTTTGATACGGTAATTAACTAGATAGATCTAGCTTCTAGCATGCGACTTTTTGTGTGTTTAGCTCTGAAGCTCAACAGCATTAACGCGTGAACGGTTGAAGTATGTCGCTGTGTTCATTTTCTCCTCTTATTTTTGTCCTAGGTTTTCTATGAAGTGTTGCTTCTGCAGCTTTGCCAGCGCCAGTCAAGAGCGTCTGCTCAGGCACCATCGACTCAGGCACGGAAGAGGAGCTTACTGGCCCGTGTGTTTACAGTGACTGTGTATGTACTTTTAAAACACCTGGCCTTTAAAGTCACATTTGACTAGATCACATTGTAGGACAGCCAAAATACAAGAGAAATTCACCTTTTTTTGTGATCTATGTGAATTCCGGGAAATCTGCACACAGCAGTCTTTCTTCACTCACCTTGGACGCCATTTAAAAAAACATGAGACTGTGTGTTGCCCCTTCTTGAGATGTAGTTTTAAAACAAACAATCTAAAGACTTTTAGTTCACACAAAAGTAGGAAACACAAGCATGGTGATATCAGAACCTGTTTAAGAGCAGACTTAGAAAATGAGCCTATTGAGACAGATGCCTCTGACCAACCATTAGGTATCTGTAGTGAGGAAGATGCATTTCCAAGTAGTTCTGGAAATTCAGATGTCCAAGAAAAGGAGGAGAAAGTAGATGCTGAGACTCTTGAACACAGGGCTGCTGGGTTTTTCTCATTATGCAAACTGAATTACATGTTAGTAGGCAGCTGTACAGAAAATAGTTGAGGGGTTTAATGACATTTTACATCTTTCAAAATCCCCTCTCAACAAGGTATCAAAGCAGTGCTTGCAGAACACTGCATTGAATTAGATGATGGTGTTCTCAATAAGATTAATGATGCTGTCTTGGAAACAAATCCATTACTTGTGAGCACTGAAGGAAAGGGTGCATTGGCCACTGATCACAGGAGGAATCTTTTTTTTTTAAAGAGAAGTTCCCTGTAATTCAGCCTACTGAGTATACATATAAAAGAACCCATAAACAAACATTTGTTTATGTTTCAATCATCCAGGTTCTTGAAACTTTGTTGAGACAGCCAGATTTTGTGGAGAAGTTGGTGTTTAGTCAGGGGGACAACCCAGGTCAATTTTGCTCTTTTCGAGACGGACAGTACTACAAAGACAATGGTCTTCTGGGTGTGCAAGATGCAAGTATCTCTATAGGACTTTACATAGATGACCTGGAACTATGTAATCCTTTGGGATCTTCAAGAAAAATCCATAAAATTACAGCTGTTTATTGGATTTTGTTGAATTTACCAAGCAAGTTTCGCTCTTCTCTCCCCCTAATTCAACTGGCTTGTCTTGGAAAAACTGTTGATGTCAGACAATTTGGGTATGATGCCTTTCTTTATCCTTTGATTAAGGATCTTGGATTTCTTGAAAAGTCAGGAGTGTATATTGAGGCCCTAGATACGTTTGTAAAGGGAACAGTGTTCTGTGTCTGTGCTGATAACCTTGGTGCACATAGCTTAGCAGGTTTTCAGGAAGCTTTCAATGTCGAAAAATTCTGCAGATTTTGTTGCATCAGTCGAGACCAAATTGGAAATTGTGAGCCAAGGAACTTTCCACTAAGAACTGTGACACAACATGATTCTTTTGTGGAACAACTCAAGTTGAGTGATAAGCCTAAGCCATGTGTGAATGGGGTTAAATCATCCTGTGCTTTAAGTAAGTTGTCTTTCTTCCACCCAGTTACTGGATTTCTCCCTGATCTTTTGCATGATCTATTTGAAGGTGTTGTCGCAGTGGAGTTATGTTTGTGTTTGAAAGAATTGATTAGAAAAGGTTTCATTACATTCGATGGACTGAATAACCGCATAAAACAGTTTCCATATAAATTCTCTGATTTGGTCAACAAGCCACAGCCAATTACAAAGACGAGCCTTGCATCTGGAAAGGTAAACGGTAACGGACATGAAAACTGGGCACTTTTACGTTTGCTACCTCTTTTGATCGGGAACTATATACCTGAACAAGAGCCGTCATGGGAAATTTTAATGGACCTTAAAGAGATTGTGGAGATTTCGGTGTCTACTACGTTATCAGAGGGAACATTATGTTACTTAGGGGAATAAATTGTCTGACCATCGACAGTTGATCACTGGCACCTTTCCTGAATTTAAGTTGAAACCAAAGCATCACTTCATTGATCACTATGTGCATCTCACACGGTGCTTTGGGCCATTGGTGGATCTGTGGGCGTTTAGATTTGAGTCTAAGCATAGTTTTTCAAACAGGCAATCAATGATGCTCACTGTTTTAAGAATGTACTACTCACCCTTTCCACTAAGCATCAACAGCTCATGGCATATCTTCTTGACACCCAGCAATTGTTCAAGCCAAAATTGCATGTTGGTAGTGTAGATAGAGTGAAAATATCATCTTTAGATGAAAAGCTCAGGACAGTAATAGAAAAAAGTACCCAAATGAAGATGATGTGTCTCTTGCCAAAGAAGTACATTTGTATGGGACCCAGTATGTGAGGGACATGATAGTGTCTCTTGGGTGAATGCAGTGGACTGCCAGAATTCTTTAGAATACTACACATATTGGTGGACAAGTGGTGGAAAGTGTATTTTGTCACCACAAGGTTATCATCTTGGTACATGGAACATTATCGGTCTTACCAACTCATTGATAACTGTTACTCAGATTTAGAGATTCTGGATCCAGAGACTTTGAACGATTACCACCCATTGGCTGCATACCAAGTTGCTAGAACTTTGATGGTGACCCCAAGGACTTGGCTACTGCAGTAACTTGAAATGGTAAGCACCCTTCTGTTTGTATGTTTTCTTTCTTTGTATGATAATTTTATCATGTGTTAATGACTTGTTTTTAAGTGTTCAAGATACAAGTCATGGCCTAAAGTATTGGCACCCCTCGGATGTGTTGGTTTTCGAAGCGAAACTCACAAACTTTTGAAGGTGTTTTTATAAAATAACCAAACCAGGATATTTTCAATAGCTCAACAGAACTGAAACAACAATTGGTCGCCTCAAATTCAACACAAAATATCACCAAAATGCTGTGGGAAGTGAATACTGCACGGTCAAAAGTATTGGCACTCTCAATTGTGTCTTTGCAGTGTCTTTTGCAGTGATAAAAGCACACTTTTATTGTTAAAATCTACAGCTAAGGTTATGGGTAGTCAGGCGTCAGCTGTGCATTCCTGAGAAGTATAAGCCCATAAAAGGATAATAAACTCGATTCTACTTGAAGAAAACCTCATACTGTCCATATAAACCAACAGAGATGTATAGTGAGTAAACTGGAGATTTTTGTCCATTAGAAATGGGCTTATATTTCTCAGGAGTGCTACCACAGCTGATGTCTGACTACCCATAACCTTAGCACTTGATTTTAACAATGCAAAGTGTGCTTTTATCACTGCAAAAGACACCTGTTGTGAAACGTGCCAATACTTTTGACTGTGCCGTATTCACTTCCCACAGTATTTTTGGTGATATTTTGTTACATTTGGGGAAACCAATTGTTTCAGTTGTATTGAGCTGTTGTTATTTTATCAAAAAACCTTCAAAAGTGTGTGAATTGAGCTTAAAAACCAACACTTCTTGAGAGGCGCCAATACTTTTGGCCATGACTGTATATGGTTTCAGTTTAAAGTGTCGTGCAAATATCTGTTCTTCTTTTTTGTCCTCACAGGCTTTGTTGCTTCTGGTCCACATAAATCCCAAACTCGTCCGTAGAAGATTCGGCTGACCAAAGCTCCTGAAACTTTAGAGGAACTGTACAATGAACTGCGTCAAAACTTGAACTTGTGGGTGAATTCTGTATACAGTATGAAGACTCAGACTTTGGCCAGGCAGTTTGCAACCTGATTGACATAGCAGAGTTACCTTCAGAAAAGGCTGTCTTGCATATTCTGTGGAGCAGTGAGGACATGCCATCACCACCACCTCCAACACCAACTCGGTCATCCTCCATCTCTTCCCTTGACACAGCCAGCATTGGATCTCCAGACTCAATCCACAGCTTATCTTCAGTTGTGCGGACATATAGGAGGAGCGTTTCACAGTGGCCCCTCCGTTCGATACCATCATTCTCATATGATGTTGAACTGATACTCCGCAAGGGGGAATGAAACGTTTGAAATATTAGGGAAGGGTTTACATGTAACCAGAGATGTGAAAACGGAGATTCTGGACAAGTTGGCACAAGAAATATTTACTGTGAAAGCCTACCCTGACAAACATGAGTTCGAGACTGTTGCTGCTGAACTTGTCAACAAACATCCCTGCCTCAAAGAGCCTGGTGGTGGTACTGGATATGCGGGATGGACAACCAGCATAAAGTACAAGATTGGGAACTACAGATCAAAACTACGTCAAGCTGGATGTAATGAGGTTGGTGTCAACAGGAGAACAAGAAGAGAGGTGGTGGATGATCATGGTGTCAACAGGCGAAGAAGAGATGATGATGGGGATGGTGGTCCGGAGGGAAGGTTTTCTTTGAAAAAACCAAAGCGAGGTGAGGTCAACCATGTACCAGATCATCCTGAAAGCTACACTGAGGATGACTTGGAAGACCTTGAAGAAGAAAAACAAGGACATGGAGTTCATCAGCCAGAAGATGGACATCACATTCTCCTTTAGGAGAATGGAGATTGTAGAGATGGAACCCATGGTCTCAGAGGTTCTGGAGAGGTGGTCCGGTCTATTTCTTGAAGAACAGGTAAGGCATCTTTTTTTTTTTCTTGTATTTGCTGCATTTGTTTACATTTGTGTTATGGCTTTTTCATAATAGTGTTTGAAGGTTAATTTGTATCATGGCTGAGAGTTTGCAGTCTTAATTATAATAATGAAAGCACACAATCAGCTTGTTGTATTTGTAATGCATTTGTTTCATTCAGATTTGTCAAGAGTTCACTCGTGTGACCACCAAGGACCTGATGGGAACATTTAAAACTGCCCTTGATATGTTCACCCCTCGTCTGCTGAAATTATATCGTGCCAGGAAGGGCGCCTTTAGTCGAGAGATGGAAACCCTTTTGGAAATGCTTGACAAACAGGTTATTATATTGACTACAAGGCCTTTTGTTCAGTTTGTCCACTAATATTTTAAAACCATTAATCAAGAAGAATTATTTTTTTTGCATCAGCTACATTGGTGAGTTCCATCTTCATTGACTATTTAATACAGTAATATACAGTAAGGTATTTGTTTGTCTTTATATTCTTCCAAAACAGACATCTGACATCACAAGTCATCGCAGACAGGCAGCTGTGGAAGGTCTTCCCATATTTCTGCGGGAGAATACTGAGAAGCTTTTCTCTAGATGCTTGGTGAGTGCAGCTTGGAAGACCTTCAGCTTTTAATAATGTGTTATATAGCAAAGAAGAGGCCATACACAAATAGACATCACACTTTATTGACTAGTTTTCTACAGGACATTATTTCAGTGGTGTTTTTGTTTTGTCAGGCAACTGATTTAGATGAACAGACGAAAGGCATCAAGATGGATGTCCTCACAGTGCTTGATGATGATGACGCAGTCATTAATATTGCCCTCGTGTTGGAGGAAACCATTGTCCTGAAAGATATCCCAGACACCCCGACTGCGCTTGCGTATCTTTTTGGCCTGCTTTATGCCCTCAACATGGAGTTCCCAAAAGACATCAGGTATACCTTTGAAACTATCCAGCACATTTTCATGGAAATGTCCACCAATTGCTCACAGCGTGTCCGGAGCTTCAAGACCAAGCTGTTAAACCAGTGATTCATTTTCCATGGGGAAGATTTCTTTTATCATGTCTGTTCATTTATTATGTTTGGATATTCTTCACATAGACCACCGTATAATTTTTTTGTTCCTTTTGATTTCCCCAACTTATTGACATGTGCCTTATTTGCTCTGGACACAAGAGCTTTATTTTGACGAAAAACAAATCTTTTATTTGTAGCTGTCATAACTGTCAACAGACTTCAATATTGATTGTTCAGTAGAAGCTGTGTTTCACCATTACTGTTGAAGCCTGCATGTTTGCATGTTTGCATTTGTTTAAAGTGTGGTTCAGATAATATGCCATTTTCAGCTGTGGATTTACACACTTGTGAATACTTAGGCACTTAACCGTTTACCTGTCATCTTTGGCAATATTGCATTATTTGTAAGGTCTCAACAGGAGTCGGAAAGTAAAAAAAACAAAAACTGCCCATATACTGAAACCTGATTTGCTTTGGGCATAAGATTACTTGTTTACATTGTGGAATTGTAAAGCTGTTTCTGCCGAAGTGGTTCAAATAAACATGCATAAATTAACTGGTTTACTGTCAGTGGATGATTTAATGTGGGGGGTAATTTAAACTCAAAATAGTAAGTTATTACAGGGGATGGTAATCTGAACTTAAAATAGTAAGTTTTTACAGACTTGAAAGTTCCAGTAACTTGAATTAAAAAAACTTAGTTGGCAGAACTTGAAAAACTTAGCTGACACAACTTAATATTTGTAGTTCTTCAAAACGTAAAAAATTAAGTTGATGCCTTCAACTCAAAAATTCTGTGCAGTCGGTTGCCTTGAAATTTTGAGTTGAACTAACTTTTTCTTTTTTACAGTGTATACTCACACAGATACGCCTACACACATGAGGAGAGAGAGAGAGAGATGAAAAGGTATGCAGTGATAGATGGCACTGTGCAGCCAGCATATGGCCACATGCACACACACACACACACACACAAATGCAGAAACACACACACACATACAGACGTGGCTATTTGAAGTTATCTGACATGTGTTGTTTTAAGAAACTGGGATGTTTTCTGTAATCACATTTGCAAATGAATCTGTCTGGACAGGTCTCTGCTTTGCCACGGAGGGCCTGAGCGAATTTGGCAACCAATGAAAGGCTGTTTAAAATAAACACTGTCTCTTCTACATCCGTCCATTCATCTCTGGGAAACACACAAAGAAGATCATAAAGGGCGCTCACAGGTGCTCGTCGGTATTATATTTGGGGCATGCATATACAGTGCTTTCTGTGAGCACGTTCAAATGATGCTAAGAATTCAGAAGGCATTCTTGCCACTTCTTCTCTCCCACTGTGGTGGTGTGCATGCTGTGGGTCCATATGGTATGGAAAGGATTGCACACATGTGTTTGTAAGTGTGTGCATGTGTGTGTGTGTGTGCTTGTGAGGTGTGTGTGTGTCTGTGTGTGTGAGAGAGAGAGAGAGAGAGAGAGAGAGTGTATACAGTATGTGTGCCTGTGGGTGCGTATGTGTATTTCTGTGTATACGTGCATGTGGGTGTTTGGAGGAGTGCGCTAGTGTGCGAGTATGTGAAAGGCAGCTGTATTCTACTATGGGGAATGATGGGGGTGGGTGGTGCAATGAGAAAATGACTACAGGAACAACATGACTAAGGGAAAAGTAAAGGATATTGCAGCTGTACAGTATTGCCGCCAAGTCGATTCAGGAGCCGGGAGAATAGACGCACACTCACAAAACCCAAAAGGAGGACAAAGAACAGAGGGAAGAATGAAAGGGGAGAGCAGAGATCCGTGGCCTTATAAAAAGCTGCGCGCATGGAAACGACTGCAAAGAAAAGGAGGGCAGGAATAAAGAGAGAGAGAGAGCGAAAGAGTGCAGGAGAGAGGCAGGGAGGAGTGCAGAGTTGCATGCACCCCAAAGGAATTCAGGCAATGCTCAGACTGATGTAAACACTTCCAGTGACTGGGAAGCTTTACTTTAAGAAGAGAGAGGCTTTTGGTGTATGGTGTTATTAAAAAATCTGCTGCTGAGTGTGAGACTCTTCAGTCTGAATAGGGAAGGTTGATGTGTTTCTGACTCTGATGATTCATGTTGTTGACCTTTCCCTCAAACCGCTGGACACTTTCAGCTCCAATCACGTACCATTCCAAACTGGAAGCTACAGTAAACGTTTGACACTTACAAAAACAAACAAAGAAACGTACCAGAGTTCAGAACCTTCAGAAGCTTGATGAGGAGTATTTCTGTAATTATACTGAATATTTCTGTAAATAATACTGTTATTTCACTGATTCTGAAATTCATTATTCGTTGTCACTACGTCATAGAAACATTAGCAAATAGGGATAGACTGAAACTCTCCCAAAAAGACCGACAAAGGACTGTTTGTTGGAGCTCTTGAACCCTGGCTACCCCCTGTGCAGCACCAAAAAGCAATAAATCCAAATCTATCAGAAAAAAACAATGGCTCTGGTCTCCCACAGGTCACAACTGAAATGATTCTCTGGAGAGGGAGTCAGCTTCAGACTGAGTAGAAAGAAAACGCGAACACAAGGGCCACTGAGGAGCACTAAACTGTACTATATTTCATCATGGAAAGGTCTAATGCTACGCAGAGGGTGTTGGCCCCTTGCATGTTGGAAACACTGAGCGAGCGCTGCATTTAGCTGAGCACATTTTCCTGATCATTTCAATATGAAAACTTCTCAATGGCAACTGTTACACAGGCCTCTGTAGCAACACAAAGAATTAATTGTTGCTGTACTACTCTCTGACGTCAGATACGGATTGGTTCACTAACTTAATCTGAAATGTTTCATTATATTAATAATGGACAGTGGAGTCTAAAGCATGATACAAAGGTACAGGCCCGTTGTGGTCAGGGGGGAAGCATGTCATAATATATGGCTTCCCCCTCAATCTGTTCTGTTCCAGTGGCCCCTGGCATTCCAAGCTTAATGGGATATCCTGTCTAAATAGTCATGTCTGTACAATTCTTCGGGAAAAGTTAAGTCATTAATGCTATTCAACACTATTCTTTTTTTTTTTTTTTGTAATTAATTGGAAAGGTCTTTGAGTGGTCATGGTAAAGGGCTTTGGTAACATGCTATGTTTGGGTGTTGCTAGTGTGTGTCCATATGTAAAGTGGTGAATGTAGGGGGGAAAGGAGGAAATAAGGTTAAATAAAATAAATAAATGAAGTTTTAATCAATCAATTGATTAATTAACAAACAATCAACCAATCAATTCAATCAAACAAATAAACAGATAGATAAAGACAGAGAAGGGGGCAAGGAAAGGGGGGAGAGCTTGGGGTTATGGTTTTGTTGAATTTAAAAATGATAGAAAGGGAGACCAGATGATGGGATTCTGGAGTCCAGGATGTTAGATAGTGCCTCAGTGATTGTGACCCAAAAAGAGTGGACAGGTTGACAGACCCACATGGCGTGCAGATAGTCGTCTGTGCTACCTAAAGTGCATTGTGAACAAATATCTGTGTTTGTTAAGCCCATTTTAAACATTTTACTTTGAGTGATGTGAGATCTATGAATGACTTGTATGTGAAATACTGTGTAAGCTGTCAATTTGTGTTAGTGGTCATGGAAAATGTGTTATTGCAGATTTGTTCTCAATAATCAGGGTTGGGAGAGAACGCCAAGTCATTTTCCCACTTAGTTATTGGGAGTGTTATTGTTGTTTTTAGGTTTGTGATCAGTGTATATAGCTGGGAGGTTAATTTTTTGAAGTTATTAATTTTCATAATTTTTTCTACAAGTTCAGATGGTTGAAATGTGTTGTTGGTGAGGCTTGTTTTATCTTTATTGATATTGAATCATGAAAAATATAAAAATCATGATCCCACTGATGTCTATTCCATTTGAAACAAAATCTTCATTTCAACAACTCACGGTCACGTGGTGACTCGCCGGTATTCCGACACCTGGGGACCACATGTACACCCACTGGCCCCGTCACAGTATGGATGGGTGAACCTTGAGAGGAGGAAGGTGTGGACATTAGGGCTGAAAGAAAGGGAAGCTGTGGTGACGCAGGTGTGCAGGGGGTCAGAAGAAAGCAGGAAGACTGCGGGCATCTCGGAGGTAGCTAACGAGCACGGAGTCCGCTGGCAGGAAAACTCCCCTGAACTTCCCAACTATTTATAGTTTACTTGGACATTCTTTGTTTATGTCTGTTCCTTTGGCACATGAAGAAGGAGGAGGCTAAAGTGTTTATCCTTTCATGCGAGCAGAGATTTTGGTTTGTGTTACCAGATAAACACATACCCCTCCACACCTGTAGTACTTGGGCAAGCCACAACAGACAACCCAAAAATCTGTTCTTACCTCACTCTAGCAGGGCTGTAGTGGAGGCTAAACACAAGTAAATGCAGTTAATCCACCTCTGACATTACAGAAACAGAGTGTATCCATCTCTTATTAGAGTTTATCCACCTCTCCAAAAAGTTTATTCACCAATTGGAACTTTTAACATTCAAAAATCACACTGTATTATCCACATTCAAAATATGTACACTCTAAGAACCATCTAATACCACTGGTATTGTTATAAACATTGGACAATAACCTTGACCATCATCAAACATGTTCTGAATGCCTTTTTAAAAAAATCCGATGTCGCATGGCGCAGTCCACCTTACTGTGACCACAGAATTCATACTTTACCCACCTCTTATTTTACCACTACACCCCTGCATTCTAGTGTCCGTAATCTCTAATGGCCTTTTCGTGTTTTCTTGTAATCTTCTGTGTGAGATTGAATGAGACTGACCTTCACTCATGTTTGCTCATCCCTTAGTTTTATTTCAAACAAAACTGCAGTGGAATGCTTTCCTACCACCATCCCCAAAATCACATCACACACGACAAACAAACACAGCTAAATAAACGATCTGACCAAACAAATCCTAAAAAGCTCATTTTTATTAAGGTCTCAGGCTATTCTCCATATTTGTAAAGCCAAAGTGATAAGAATGGTTTTAGATGAATGATTGTTTGTTTGACAAATAAATGTGCTGCTCAGTATAAAACTTCATGTAAGAACTTTAAAATATTAATTATTACTGTTTTGTAACATTTTAGCTTACTTTATGTCTATTATTTGCTCAAAATCTGTAACATGAAAACACAACCATTAAAGCGATGTCCCATTTGCAACATGGCTTTTCAGAAATGATTCCTGCCATTCCCTACCCTGATTTTCCATTATGCCAGGGCAAACATAATTGGGCAAGGCCATTCCCTGGGGTCCCAGCACCATCCCCTCCTTACCCTGTCATACCCACTGGCAAGCACAGCCACTTTGAGGCCAAAAGCCCTTATAAGTGCTTCAATTAAAACAATGCATACTAATTGTTATCTTAAATGCATGCAATCAACCCCTATAATTAAGTTTGTGAAAGCATCTTCACCTATCAGATTAAGTGTTTAACTCTGGTGCTAATTGTACATTGTGAACACCATCTCCGTCTTCTGTTAATGTTTTCTGTATGTAACAGAGAAAATAGGGTTACACTGACTTTCTCATCCTCTTTCTCAGACTTAACTTTTATTCTTACCAAACGTATTCATTGCAATGGCATCACAAACCACCACGTGAAACAGGACAAAAGACGAGAAAATCCATTAGACACTTCTATATGTCTCTCTCTCTCTCTCTCTCTCTCTCTCTCTCTCTCTTCCAAAAGTTTATCCAGGTGCAGAAGAGCAATTGATTTATGCCTTTTGTGTGGCCTGCTCATGTCATGTACGGATCTGCACATATGATGTGAGTCACATGTGAGATGGGAGCTGCGTGTCAGCACAAGTTCACCGTGAGGAAGACCGCCTCAACAGCTCAGAGTTGTCTGGGTGGCCACTTTCTAGAGCATTCAATGAGTGTCATGCAGGTTGCACCTAGAAATAAAAAGGCATACTTTACATACATAATTACTGACATGAGTTTGACAGTTGTACTGGGGACAGCATATGCAGTATTACCCAACAGCTGCCGGATTGTACAATAAATGTTGTATTACTCATGGTGGCCTTTGTTGGTAGGTAGTCTGTATTTGCTAACTAGGTGTGTGGTCGGGTTCTGCTCCCAACACTAGCTGCTGTGCTGACTCAGCAGATGCAGAGATGTTTAAATCTCTTCTGGTCTTGCATCACTTGTAATTTCTTCATGAATATAGATTGACAATATTCCTCAATATTCAAATAATAGCCTATACTTTCAGCCTTTTAGTGAAGTGATTTAGCGAATAAATTATTCCAATTTAATTCAACCTTTAAGACACTCCAAATGTATTATTTACACCTCCTGAGAATATAGGCGCTCTATTTTTAGTCACAGAAGACACACGCAAGATCCTATTCGTGGTCAGACACCAAGACTACAGATGGAAAGATTATTTCTGAACGCCAAATGCACAAACACTTTATGTTCCTCAGTCAGTCCGGCCAAAAACATTACTCTGTCATGTTAACGACATGGATGCCTTCTTATTAATTGAGCCAGATGGGTTCAGATGTCCTTTAATTATGTACATTTTGAGGCGATGAACTTGGACGATAGCCTGCTGTTCTACGGTAGGCTAACGAGTTTAAGTTTGCCTCGTGCTTCCATTAATAAAGTATATGAAATAAGATAATGACAATGACCAACAACCTGGCACATGTCCAGACTGACGACGCTTGGCCACTGCCCTTTCTATACTAAGACGAGAGAGGGAGCGAGAGAGAGAGGGAGAGAGAACGGGTATGAATGGGTCGCGTTCAGTAGCCAAGGAGCGCACGAGAAGTTATGTTGTTCGTTTGATTCAAAGCGAAGGAAGGAACTTGGACAATCAGCCCCAGACTTCACAGAAGATTCATTTTATGATATAAAAAAAAAAGCTATCGGCAAAATACAACTCTTACGGAGTCATTAAGACTGGACTACTCAGCACTCTTCTGAAAATCCTGTTATGGTTTTGAAACGCACAATGTTTGACGGGGAATGCACAACTATGCTCTGAGCTGAAGCGACGGTTCGGGCAATGAACGTTTTGTCGTAGGGAGCTTTGTGGAAAATATTCTACGTCTCTGAAACTCTCATATAAATGGCAATGGGTTTTCTCACGCTATTCTTTGCCAGCGTATTACTGTGTAGGACTAATTCACAAACAGTACCTGACACAGGTGAGTCGCTTCAGGTCGGCTGGGTGATCGTGTGTGAGACTTTTTAACATGCCAGCATGCACTAAGGTGAATTATTCTATGTTCCATTCATCAAGTTTAGTCGAGATAAGAAAACAGTTATTAATTTGATTAGATTCTTCAGATTTGTTTCAACATAATGATCAACAAAGATAGCAGACGACTACATTCAGATTCAGTAAATACAAATTATGTTCCTTCCAAACATCTTCAAATAGGATTCCTGTAAGTTTGGGTGGTGCTGATTGGGTACCCCTGTGTAATTGAACTAATGTTGACATGAGATGTATCATCTCTATTTCTGTAAGTGAAAAATAATCCTAAAATATGCCATGGTGCTCATGAAACGGGTATGCTGTGGGCCAAAAATGTATACATACTGTAGACAGGGACCTTTAAATATTTTTATCAGACTGATGTGTGGTCTATGACTTTAAACTGTAAACACATACAGTATGGGCTATGGGCGTTTCCAAAACCTTTGGGCATATGTGTATACACATTTGTGTGTACACACACACACACACACACACACACACACACACACACGCACACGCACACGCACACACACACACACACACACACACACACACAACAGAGAGAGAGAGAGAGAGAGAGAGGAGTAAACAACTCACAGGTCCAGCCACTGTCTTATTTTGTAAATTGTCTTGGTGACACCCTGTCACAATAGTGGCATAAGTCTCCTCTCCAAACTTGCAACAGTGTCCAGTTCTCTGGGGCCCTCTGGCTTCTGCCTCGGATCTGCTCTACACAGAGATAAGCATAGATCTTTTCCCTGCAGTATTTCCCATTAGCCGTGACCCTTCAGAACACATATGCAAAGGTCAGTGATACCTAAAGGGCCGTTCTACATGATTAGCTGTAGATCACCGCACACTCCCCCCAAGGTACAAAGTTTGAAAGGTTAAGGACAGAGTGCACGTGTAAGGGGGCTTTTCCTTTGCGAACAAAAGGTTATGAAGGCCATAAAATTGTGGAATATTTCCAAAGGACCTGTTTCCCTGCACACTATCAAATGAAATAGTGTGATAAAGGTAGATATGTCATCTGTTGAGAAAGAACTGAACACAGCACAGGACCATTAAAGGAAGGTATTTGCTCTTTAAAGTTCCTCTGGAGTTCAAGTTGCATTTTTCCTCCTGGCTAAAAAGCACATAAATCAGGAGATTGCTAAATTGCATTTTATTTTCACATCCTACAATGAAATCAGCTAGTGCTGACTGTCATGAGGGTATTATAAATTTAATTTTCAACTTGATCCACATTCTGCTTTTGGATAGATGTTACTGTAAGTTGGCCCAGAAACAAAAGGGTGACTAATTGAATCCAAATGACCTCCCCTGAATTTGTATCCATCTTGTGAACCCAGATTCAAGACTACACACAAGTAATAAGGCTGTTAAAAAAGAGGCCTACATTTACTAATGTACACTTGGAAAATCTTGTGCATATTCAACTGTCAATACAAGAGGCATAGCAATGGGGCTGTCTGAAAACAAACTAAAATAAGACATTGCCAAGATTCCCGTGGCCTAGAAGATGCCCACTTGGCACTTTTGCCTGCAGTGCACCAGTGGGCAGAATGTCCTGGTATTTACCCTGCTTTTACGTAACTCTACCCACCAGCTCCCTCTTTCGTCCTGCCTCACTCTCTATTCCTCTCTCTCTCTCTATCTTTCCCTTTCTGTCTGTGTTACTATCGGGATCAGAACTGGAATAGTAAGAACATTCCATCTCTTCTTGTGTGGAACTGCCAAAAGTCACCTCCCTTGTCCCTCTGTCTTCTCTCTCTCCCCCTCTCTCCCCCTCTCTCCCTTTCCCTGCTCTTTCCTTCCCCCTCCTCCACACACCATTAATATCCAGTAGTCCTGCTGTTCTCCCACTCCTGATCCCTTTCACCATCTGTTTGTGTTTATTTTCACCTCTAATGTAGAGGCCGATTCCTGCCAGCAAAGCCATGAGACTATACAAAAAAATCACTATTGCCTTTACAAATATCTTCAATTCATCTTTCACCCCTCACTGCGCACCCTCTAAATCTGACACTTTCCCTGTCTTTATTTTTAGCATGTGTCTGCCCGCCTCTGATCCTTCTTAAATAACCTGTTTCCCACTCATTTCCGTCTCCCTTTCTTTCTCTCTTTCTTTCTTTCTTTCTCTCTCTCTTGCATTGCTGTTGCTTTACCTCTCCTAGCCCCTGGATTTTCCCTCCTCTAACGCCCACCCCATAAAATTTTAATGACTTTGTGACAGTTTTGTTCCAAGGAGGTAGAGGGTGAGAGCAAAGGAATCTGGCTGCTGTAGGAAGCTTATGTGCATCGGATTCCTGGTGTTTGTGGAAATGTGTGTGTGTGTGTGAGAGAGAGAGAGAGAGAGAGAGAGAGAGAAAGTGTGTGTGTGTGTGTGAGATAGAGAGAGAGAGAGAGAGAAAGAGTGTGTGTGTGTGTGTGTGTGAGAGAGAGAGAGTGTGTGTGTGTGTATGTGTGTGCATGTGTGGAAGGGAGGAGAACACTGGAAAATAAGGAGAGCAGGCATGAAGGATCTGGAGACTGTACGGAATAAAAGCAATATCTTTTTTTCTTTTTAAAAAAAAAAAAAACACTTACAGTATGCATGTGCACGGTGCATTGTGGGAATGTTTGTAGTGTTGTTTATATGTTTTTACACAGTAATAAGTGAGCGGATATTATGCACAACATTCCTGTAGGATAATGTTCCCATGCCTGGAGCTGCACATAAAACCGCAAACTACCCTTAAATGGCTCACAACTTTCCTACCATTTTACCATAATGAAGAGGCTGTAGTAACCTCCCTTGTTAAATACAGCGTGTTTGTTGTAGGCTGGCCCTATCCTCTGTCTTCACTCTCTCAGCATTATCTCTCTTTTCCACACCTTTCTCTCAACACCCACTCATCTTCCCTGTCTGCGCCCTCAATGGGTAGCGCTCAGTAAAGTCCATGAAAATATTATTACAGTTGCATAAAAATATGTGACTTTTTCGTGTTAGCTGCATACTTTCCACATTGCACACCAGCTACTTTATTTTATTGAAACTTTTATTCTGCTTTACTGTGGCTCACAAGCGCATGTTGTTTAGTGCTTTTCAAGTTGTTTATACAATCAACAAATTATCCAATGTAATGGGCAGTTAACGTCCATTTGTGTGCAACTGGCAACTTAACCTTGGTCTCATTTCTTCATCTTCGTTTCTTGTTTTCGTCTCCTTCTGTAGTGCTGAACTGCTGTGAGGGAGATGTGTTGATCTTGCTGGATGCGTCCGGCAGCATTGCGTCCTATGAGTTCTCGCACATGGTCAGTTTTCTGGCCGAGCTGCTGCAGCCTTTCTCCCTGGGCCCTGAGGAGGTGCGCTTCAGCCTGCTGCTGGTCGGCACCGAGCCGCGCGTGGAGTTCGGCTTCGAGACCCACCGCACCCAGCAGGCCTTGCAGGAGGCCCTGCGCCAGGTCAAGCAGCTCCGCGGGGACACCAACACTGTGAAGGCCCTGGAGATAGCCGGTGAGCGGCTGCTGCCTCAAGGGGTCCCGGGCGGAACCAGGCCCAACCTGCCCCGGGTCCTGTTGTGGCTCACAGATGGCGTGGACCCGGGACAGGTCAGCAAGCCCATGAAGGAGCTGCGCAACGAGGGTGTGGACGTGCTCGTGGTCTCCACGGGGCACGGGAATTATCAGGTGCTACGCGAGGTGGTGTCCGCACCTGTGGAGGAGCACCTGTACTTTGTGGACATCGACGACATTAACATCATCCTGGAGGACGTGAGGAACGCCATCATCGGTAAGTTCCTCAGGGTGCATGACTGCAGTGGGGTGAGCAGTGGAACTGCACAGAGAAAGCCTTTGATGTGTTTTTGTAAGGCTGTTCAAGCTCTGCGCGGCCACACACTGAACTCAGAGTCTCTGGAAAGTAGGCCACTGTGCTCCTCCGATCTGACGCTAACTCTTGGAGACAGTGAGACAGCGAGACAGTGAGACACAGACACGCGGAGACATGGAGACGCAAGGGGAGGCAGGCACATGGAGAGTGGCCCTGAAAAGAGAGAGAGCGAGGAGGTATTAATATAGAAATTATTCAATCAGCCACTCTTCCTTCCCATCAGCCCCCTCTCTCTCTCAGCCCCCACCCCTCCTGCCCCCCACTGTGCCAGACAAGTGTATTTATAGAGAGCATTTTCTCCTTGTGGAGATTGGATAACAACCAGGCCACACACATAAACACTTTCAAAAGATTTGTGTCCTGTGTACTGGGCAACATACGTACATAGTAAATTGTTTACATGTGCATTATTTTTAGGCAGAAGGTAAATATGGTATTGACCGCCTAGCAATGGCCAGAGTTACTTATTCAAGTGACAGTGAAACCCCTCAAGAGACGGTAATTCATCACCAAAGCATCCTCTGACAGTCTTGTCTATTTTGAGATGTGGGGTTCATGGCATGGTGTTCTGAATGCACTGCAATCCTTGTGTCTGACTACCCCCCCCCCCCCCCCCCCTCTCTCTGCCACACTTACTTCCCTCCCCTCACTCGCCCCCACTCTCTCTCTCTCTGTCTTATGTTCTTCTCGACTGTGTCTTCCCCCTTCTCGCTGTCTGTCAAATTTTCTCACACACACACTTCTCTTATCCCTCTTCCCTCACTCCCTCCCTCTCTCTCTCTCTCTCTGCTTGTTTGTTTGTGGCCACCCCCGTGTCAGAGATAATTAGGGCGGAGCGGCTGCAGGTGCGAGATGTGTCCACCCGCAGTGCTACGCTGCACTGGCGGCCCGTTCTGGCAGGCTCCGGCTACTATGACATCAGGTTTGGCCCTGTGCCCTCTGGAGCTGAGACTGGCCCTGCCGGGGGCCCCGGCACAAGCCCCGGAACCGGCGCCGGCCACCACCAGCGCATCAGCCGGCCCGGCGATGCCAAGACTGCCCAGCTCACGGGCCTGAGGCCGGACACCAAGTACAAGGTGACTCTGAGGCCGGAGTCGAACCTGGGCATCCTGAAAACCCTGACCACTTACTTCACGACGCAGTCAGGTGAGCTGAGTGGGAGACAAGGCTGTGTCCAGAAACACAGAGTGGAACAGGGAATGCTCAGAGACACAGGAAATACATAATAACGTATAATTGAAAACACATGGAATGGATTATTTAGCCATCGCTTTCTCTTGCTCACTTCCTCTCTCTTCCAGTTTAATGCTCACACCTCATCAATATATTTCTTTTCCCCATGCAGAGGTGCTGAGTCCGGCTACAGTGACCGTGTCAGAGTCCACGTCGAACAGCGTGCGGGTGAGCTGGGGCCCTGTGCAGCCGGACTCGGTACAGAGCGTCCAGGTGGAGTACTCGGCCCTTCCCGCCGGCAAGCTGCAGATCGCCAAGGTCAACAAACAGCAGAACTACACCGTGCTCCGGAACCTGGAGCCGGACACGCAGTACCTGGTGACCGTGAGCGCCAAGCACGCGTCGGGCGGCGAGAGAGCCATGTCTGTCAAAGTCTGCACCCAGGAAGGTACGCAGGGAGAAGGAGTAGTAGACCGCAGTAGCTTAGGCGAAATCGGGAGGCGAAATTCTCAAGCTGAAATGGGTTTAACCTCCACCACGCCTTTAATGTATTTTTGCTTGCTTCCCTCCCTTTTCTCTCTCCCTCCCTCTTTTTTGTTGTTTGCTCTTTCTCTCTCTCTCTCTTCTCTCTCTCTCTCTCGTAGTGTTGCCAGCCCTTGCGGATTTGCAGCTCACCACAGTAGGAAGTGACTCCGTCCAGGTCCAGTGGAAGGGAGCGGAGGAGGGGCTGCGTGGTTACTGGGTTACGTGGGAGGGAGATCAAAGCCGGGTGAGTCAGGCCGCCGCCCGATCCACCCTGTATCTCCCGCCCAGCTCCCTGTCCACCACGCTCAAAAACATGCCGCCGAGCGCCCGCGTCTGCGTATCGCCCGTCTACCGTACGGCCAGAGGGGAGGGTCTGTGCTGTACAGCCCACTTCAAAGGTTAGTGCAACTCCTCATCACCAAGACACTGGTGTTTGAATTGCAAGTTTCAATACTAGTGTGCTTTTTAAAAATCTATTGATGAATAGGATAAATGGAAGCATTATGTATTTAGCTGGTCAGTTCAAAGTTCATCAAAAGTCTGCACAAGAAAAATATCTTTAACTGTACATGTAGCTGAAGAATCATACATACAAACATAACATACGAAAAGATAATCAGACACGAGCCAAAACAAGTTTGTAATGTGCATGTGTTTGTGTGCAGATGCATTGACCTGGGGCTACAAATCATAGCCCATAAGCCCTCTTGCAGAAGCCAGCCAAGCATCTTGACATGGATGGGAGGACAGGGCTGGAGACGGGAGACCAGACCCCAGAAATCACTGGAGCACTTATCGCCAGCAGACGAGGCCTCTCCGTCCCTCACACAGCCGCACACATGCCTACACGCACGCCTGCGCACACACACACACACACACATATGTACATGCACACACCCACCCACGCACGCACGCACACACACACGTTTACAATCTGTAATCTGTTGCCTTTGACTGAAAACAGACCCTCAAACCTCAGAACTACCACTGGCATTTACTTTGCGTCACTTCAAACACACACTTATCGCACTACTGAGAGGTTCCGACTTCAGTAGCTATAGGTGCTCTTAGAATTTCTTTTTTTCGCAGGGAAAGGGGAATGTACAGAAAATGAAGTCTTATGGAACAGATTAAAAGAACAGAGTCTTTTGAATAATGTTGCCACAGTTAGCCAGAATACTCCCCATTTCACTTTTACCCACTTTGTAAAGGGAACAATGAGCAAAACCATGTTTAGAAAATCCTGTTCACACGACAGAATAGTAGCACATATGAAGGGATTGAAAAAAAGACTAGGGCCGCACATTTTGATGCCACTGTGGCTTTCCTGCTCACCAAAACCTCAGCACTTAGTGAAATGTCAGGGGTGGACAGTGGTTGCCCTCTTTTGAAAAACAGCTTGCAGATGTTCTTAGCCTAAAGATGTTACAGATGTTGTGTAGTAGAGGAAGGCCCTTGTTCCGTTACCATCCAGGCAGCCAGGAGCTAAGAACTAAATCAGTGGTCACTCATTCAGCTTCGTGTATATATATAAAGCCACAGAATCGTCTCCTTGTTCTTATGGAATATAAAGTTTTCAGCTGAACTGCAGGAATTGCTTTCTCATGTGTTTACAAATCTCTACTGCCTCCCTGTGGATTTGGCCATGATGTACTTTTTTTTACACCTTTGTAAATGTTATTAACTCTAGATACACATACACATACTACTGCTACACTAATCTGCTAAAATATTAAGAAAATTTAATTTCAAAATATTATGTTTCTGAATGTATAAGAGAATTAGCTCCTGCAAAAATCCAAATTCAAAAATGCCTGTTTCAGGGAAACAGCCTTGAGTAATGGGAAACTTCTGACTAGTATATGAATGGTCAATTCAAAAGGGAAAAAATACCTAGGAACAGTGGTGAAGTTGCTTGGCTTTTCCAAATGTGTTAATTGTAGGACTGGCATTGTTTTGGCATGCTCTTGTTTGTTACTGTCCTGCTATTCATAGGTTCTTATTATTTGCTGGTGCTAAGAGATATAAAAAGTCATACTTAAAATCATGGAACAGTACTAGTTGAACACACCTGTTTGGTTTTTACAAAGTAGAAGCTCTCATCACAGTAGTTTCACCTTCATTTTCTTGCATTAAACTTGACTGATGATTGCCTTTCTAGTGTGTTTAGAGTGCTTACATTAAAATACAGAAATGTGTGACTTGGGTTAGTGTGTACACTGTAAACAAGTGTTTAAGGAGTTGTTGTGTTTAGCTCATTCTGTCTATACATTAACTTAATGTTAACTCATATTTCATTTTGTGGAGTTTAATGTTAACTGGACTAACAAGCAAACTTTTCTATAGAAGTTCTCACATTATATGTGCAGTTAGTAGTAAGAGCATTTGTTGCTTATTTCCACAAGATCGAAAAACCACAGGCAGCTTTTGCCTTTTTGTCAGTGTGCTGTTAAAATGTCTTTTAACATTTCTTTGAAAGCTCCTCGATTAGATAATAGAGGAATCATATCTAAACTTCAAGCCAGGGACAGCCCAAGAGACTTGTTTTCCATTCCGCAGTCGGTTTTCTTCATGATAGCCGACATGTTGTAAATACAACAAAACAAAAATAAGCGAAGGAAAAAAAGAAAAAAAAGTACAGCTGCTTCTACAACACCCACGTAAAAATGGACATAAAGACATTCATAAAAATGCTGATTCGGTATTGCCAACATTCTTCTTTATTGTCAGATTGTACGTCATTCCAAAGAAGAGAAATGATTACTCATCTGAAGAGTCCAAACAGAAGAAAAGCCTTGAGGTTTGAGCTAGTTAAACCATAAGCACTTGCATGTCCGCTGGAGCATGCAATGAAAAAGTCCTGGAGGTAGGGCAAAAGCCATGACCGTAGCTTAACTGGGGATATACTCTAAATAATTGATCGTTCCCATCTGAAACCACCATTATGCAAACACATTCTTTAAATTCCCTTTCAATTTCTTAAATTCTTGCAGATTCTTTGGCTGAAATCAGGCAGAGAAAACTCTGATTGAAGAAACGGGAAGGAAAAAAAGAGAAGAGATCTGATTTTTAAAGTGCTGACTTTATGCAGACAACACTAGCCTGCCTGTAGCTCCACACAAAGCAATGAGGCCAGGCGAATACACTCTAAATACCAAAAATAATTCACACCATTCTCACTAGCCCTCACACATACGCACGCGCATGCACACACGCATGCACACACGCATGCACACACGCATGCACACACACAATTACACACATGATCTCCTGAGAGAAGCAGCGACTGGTCACTCCTCAACCTCAACACACACATGAAATCATCTTCCTGCACCTCGTTCTTTATGGGTTCCACATGGGAGGAGAAAAAGAAAAGAACTGGTCTCAGAGCAGCTGTTTCCACGCCTCGTGAGTGCGCTCGTAATCATTCAGCCATTGGCTTAGATGCTTAGAGTGTTGAGCGCGGGCACCAGGGTGACCTGCTCAGGTAAGTTCTGGTTCTGGTCATGTGACCCTTTGCCCTGCTGGACCTTCTGACGATGCCGCTCTTCCTGCCTCCTCTTCTTGTCCAGACGTTGCTGCTCCTTCCTCTGTTTGTTAGACACCTAAGGGAGAGTGGGTGGGAATGTGTGTGTGTGTGTATGTGGGGGTTTCGGTTAATTCAGGACTAATGGATACATTATTATTTTCAGGCAACAGAGCAAGTGGTTCAGTTATATTTCCTCATGGTTGCTCCTCAATGCCTCATTGTTTACGTTACTTGCTAAATTACAATATTCAGAGTATATCCCATAACAGGAATCACACACACCAGAAATTACTGCTTTATAATATAATGCAGAAGCAGACCTCTTACAATTATTCATTGGCTCTCAGCAACATGTAGTACAACATTCAAACTTGAAAGTGATACCTTGGCTTTCTGCACAGTGCTGCCATCTGGTGACCCCTTCTTCTCACTGCTCTCGGTGGCCATGCAGCGACACTCGGAGCCCTGCGCCTCACTCCCCAACTCACAGTGGGCAGGGCAGCCCTGGTTCCTGAGCTCGGGCTCCAGCCACTCGGCATGGCGCGGCTGCGTGGTGGCACTTGAGTGACACAGATTCTCTCCTTGACCTGCGATCGAAATGACATGCGAGTGAGGAGTTAAGAGGGGGGGGGGGGGGCGCCCCAAGGGCACGCCGCGGTGCGTTAAGGGCCGGGCTGACAGGCTGATTGACTAACCGTTGGCACTGGCGCTCCTGAGAGAGCTGAGGATCACATCCTCGTCCTCGGAGGGGGAGGGGGAGGCCGGAGGGCCCGTGTGCAGCTCGCCCAGGCCATCTCCAAACTCACGCTGCCGCCGGGTTTTATTCAGGTTCTGCCATTTCACATGCAATGAGGAAAGACAATTTAGGTCAACTACAGGGAGTTAGAGACAGTTACAATGGCAACCAGAAATCCTATCACAATCAGCTAAACTCCATACCTACACCAATCCTTGATATGGTTTTTGCATACATGTCACTGATTTTGATAGATTCTATACAAGCACTACAGGAATGGATACAGAAGGAACCAAAAAAAAATAGCAAGGAGAGATGAATAATAAGCAAAACATTCCATGGCTACGGACCTCAATACGTAGATGAGATGGGCTTTCAGAGTTGTCGCCTATGTGCCTCACACTGTCATAATGGTCTCCATACCGATAGGCAATATGAAGTTCTCGACAAAGCTGTTTCTCCGAGCCATTTATCTAAAAAAAAAAGCAACTTGATTAAGTCATAGATGTTACATATTCTAGCACGGTTTGGAATTTAAACAAAATGGTGCAAATATGAAATAAATAAAATAATGCAACATAAAATGTATCACAGAGACAAAAAGCGACAGACAGGCGGTGATGCTCACCTCCCACAGAGGAGCATTCAGCTGGTGGATAACGACTTTAACCTGCTGGCTGCGAGCAAAGGACACTATGGCGTCGTTCCCTGCAAACATCCCCGGCTGGGAGAGATTTGACACTACAATACAAAGAACACATCATCATCGTCGTCGTCGTCATCGTTTAGAGGTCTTTCATTTCTGGTACATTTCATCCCACACTCTCACAATAGCCCCTGTAATCTCACAGTGTTGGGTGAAGGGCACCTCGTCCTCCACAAAAGGTTCAAAGTCTTGCCGGTGGTCCATCATGTACTGAACGGTCTCCTGCCGCAGGCGCAGGTGACCTCGCGAGTGTCCCTCCAGTTGGTCCCCAAGAGCACGGAACAAGCAGTTCCTGGGGGAGATTGGGGTGGGTAGATGATTGACAGATTAGCAAATTAGCAACCCAGGAAACCCAAGCAAATCTTAACCATGGCACGGAAGGAGCCATCCTTTACTCTTACCCATCTCCAGGGACCTCTCTCAGCTTCAGGCCAAGGGCTTGGAGCTGGTTGGAGAAGCTGACAAACTCCTCGCCCTCATCCGCCCCTGGCGGGCGGTTTTTCCTGTCTTTGGCTAGAGCCCGGCGGGCCGCACGCTCATCACGCTTCCTCTCCAAGTCATACTTCCTGTTTCCTCTCACCGGCTTGGCAGACTGCTTCCTAGACATGGTGCTGCTCTCAGCCAATAGCCAATACTTGGAAATTACTTATGCACTGGGACAACCAGTAGAAACCAGGAAGAAATCACTCTGTCTCAGTCAAGTAATGATACAGGCAAGTAACGATAATGTATGGAAACCTAGAGGAGAGAAGTGGGAAGTGGAAATCAGTGAATTTACTAACTACACACCCTTTACATATGCACAACCTACCTCATTACTGCAAACAGTGTTCTGAAAGTATGCTACAAGTGGTATGGAAAAATAATAATATTATTTGTAGGCTATATCCTGAAGAATTTTATCAGGACGAGTCAAGTGTAAGAAAAACATGTACAGAAAACGCTACAAGGCAGGTGCAATTTCTGTACGCTATAAAACAATTTTAGATGCTTGCTTTGTGGAGTTAAAGTTTAAAAGATGACGACTGTTGACTGAATACGAACCACCTTGGTAGTGCAATTTCCACATGATGCAGCATAAACAACACAGCTTATACTGGCTCAACAGAAGGCAACTTGTCACTGAGTTGCTAAATAACAGTTCAGGATATCCGTACAGATGTGGCCTGACGATCGTACAACTAAGTTACTAACCATCTACGTACACAGTACAGTAGGCCTACACATTTCTTCTGTTTGCTTACCAGCTGTTATACTACGTCACAGAGATAAGTGAAACAACGTACGATACCAAACTTCTTTCTGCTACGATGTAGCTTAGGCCTGAATACGCTTACCTTAAATTACCATCCCCCTATTCATTCTCGTGTGTTTCTAATGTTAAATGTGGAAATGCATCTACTGTTGACGAAAACTATATAAACATGTTGTTCAGTCAACAACCCTGACATGTTTCAGTGCTGACGTTAGGCTTCTTGCTACATGACTAGCAACTTAGCTAGCTAGCTTGGATTGCTGTTTGGAACTGAAGTACTGCAAATAAAACACAGAATTCACACTGCCAATATACTTGACAGTAAATACAATAACAATAGGTCGTAGCAAATTAAATCAATTAAATATGATGAAAACTCACATTCTTCGACGAAAGCGAAGTCGCAAACAGTCCTGACGCAAAGTTCCAACTTGAACATGAAATCAGGCCTACCTAACTAGCTAGCTTGTTTTTAGCCACATACCAGAACTTCCGGTATGATTACGGTGGCCTCATTTGAACAATTTAAATAAATGGGTTAGGCTACATATTCGGTCTTATCTCTCTCGTTGAAGAGAAGGGCTCTTCAAGGAAATAATAACGAAAAACATACCATGTAATAAGTTACCACATATAATTCACATTTAATCACATCATCAAGGCCTATCAATTATAGGCCTATCAAAAAGACAAAATGGAAGAAAAACTAGGGATATTAACCTACCATTGCCATTTTACTTCAGAATAAAGTGATAGCCTAAAGTTTAGGCTATTATCTACAACTAGAAGCTACAAACTCTGTCTTTATTGTCGTCTACACTGTGCTCATCTCAAGTTTTGCATTGCCTTTAACAGACATGTGCCAATCTGACCCAGTCCTGTCTGAAACCTCACAGTGCTTACAATTATGGAAGAATTATGAGTCGAAGTAATAAAGATGCCTGGTTCAGAATATGCAGTAAGCCTATTTCCTCTCACTGAGTCGTCTCTGCACATCTTAGCCCTGAGTCCTCTTGACACAGAAGTTGGACGGCAGTTTGTGGGATACGTGCGTGGGTGAAAACACTTGAGGGGTTTTAGGACAATTCACTGATGGAAGCTAAAGAAAAGTAAGGCTATGACCATTCTTTAGGCTACATTCAGACGCGAAATTAATGTCATAATATAATGGGTAAGTTATGGGCTAGGGAAGTCATTCTCGTATTATGAGCGAAAAATAGCCTGACGAGCCAGACCCACATCAAGATGTGGATGCATTTAGATTTCTAGGCTAAGCAAGAAGGGGAAAAACGGAGGAAATAATGGGTCACTGACGTAAGGGGGGGGGGGGGGAGGGGTTAGGGGGGCTTAGCAGGTGCTCTCCAGGGTTCTGAAAAGTGTTGACGGATCATTTTGATTATACATTTGAACTAATGTTCAGTTGAAACGTTTTTCTGCACCAACTTATTTCAAACTTTGAACTCTAGTTTTACAGTGTTCTGGATATTTTGTCTTTTCATTTGATAAACATAGCCTACATTCCACATACTCTGACCCTGAAGAGCAATATCTCATTTTCAGGTAATGTGCATAGTTTGTTTGAGCAACATGTTACTGCAGTTGCCATTTTTGATTGAAGGCTATTTTTACAAAGATGCTGAAAGAGCCTCTTCCACTTCTTAAAATGTATCCAAAATAACTATTTCCCAATAAAAGGTTGATGCACATAGTGGTTACGTTGCTGCTTTGGACTAAATTGGACTGGAAAATTAGCTCGGCTCTGAATAAGCAGAACGAAATGGCGCAGAATCCAAACCAACTGCAACGAGAGAGAGATACTTGCAGAAGAGAGAGAGAGAGAGAGAGAGAGAGAGAGAGAGACAAAGGGGACACAGGGAGAATCTGTTTCCGCGTTTTTGCAAGCGTTTTTTTACAAGCAATGTGTTTTTTATTGCGTTTACCGCTGAGTCTGACATGATGTTGAAGCTCTAAAAGTAAATAAAGTAGCCACTCCGAATTCTTGCTCACTCCTTCATCCACCAACCCCGCCCTCTCTTTCATTCTATCGTCTCTCTCACGCACAAACGCACACATACACGCACACTCACAGCCAAACGATAGAGAAAGCCTCTGGCTGTGATGGCTAAAATAAGACGGTTTAATCATGACTCTGGCTCTAGGCGGTAATGCAGATGCGGATGCCTGATCTCAACTGGATGCAAAGGAGGGAGGATCTCAGACTCATCCTCCGGCATAATCAACATTCATTTTTCTGAAGTAGCGTACATGACGCGAAGATGCAGCGGCAGACATGAAAACGCTGACCCTATAGCCTATTCTTGAAAACCTCTTCTACAGAAATAGCATTGCGAATCAGTGGAGTTATAACCAAGCATTTGATAGGGGCCTGTAGCCTACTGGACACTCCATGCTAACCACTTTAAGGACCACAGGGAAAATTGAACTGACACCGGCTCATCTGTGTTTCCTTTTTAAATTTTGAATAAATTTGGAGCACAACAAAAAAATACAATAATCGCGCATTACTAATCAGGGTAGGACCAGTCTTTCCAGCTCCCTCCCACGACGTGCCCGGCACAGGACTACAGAAGCAGCGGTACGGCAGCATCAAGCCAACGCATATCTGGATGGGGGAGAGAACCGTGATCGCGAGTGTAATAAAAGGGGGACAGTGAGACCGGGCCACTCCAACCTATGCACCGTACGGACGTTTTCCAATCTGGCGAGCTCAGGACTGAGAGTCAGGTGCAGTGAGGGCGCATCAATGAGCGTCTCCTCTCGGGACAGAGAGCTCTGAGCTTATCCAGATCCATTGAAAAGACGCGGGCACGCAGGGGAAGAGGCAACGGCGAGTTAGGAAGTTTTGATGCATATGATCACAACCACCATGATTTTCATGATCCTTGGTGCCTCTGTTGTAATGGTAAGAGAATTTCCTGTATGCGCTTTTACCCTTTCACATAGAAATGCCCACCCGTTTGTCATTTTTTCAGTTTAAAAGAATTCAGCAGTCAATTGGACGGAATAGCCTAACAGAGAAGTCATGTGGCAAATAAATAATTAGCCAATGTGTAGGAAATACATTGGATCTCTATAGGTACACAGTAGCTTACCTACATCAATAATTACCTTAACTATAAATAAATAATCAAGTATCTTCCCTTCAGTATTTTTCTGTTTGTCCATTTCATAAATAATTTCTATATGCGTTTTCTGTAACTGTCCCCATGCTATAGCTGTCTATATAGCGGTTGTTCTGTTAGAAATAGTGCTTGTCATGTCCCGGTTGACTCGAATGGTTCTTTGCAGGCGATAGCGTGTTTAATGGACATGAACGCACTACTGGATCGCTTTCACAACTACATCTTACCGCATTTACGAGGAGAGGACCGGGTCTGTCATTGCAACTGTGGAAGGTAAATTTCAGATTATTATACGAGAGGGCCTACATTTTAATTGAACAAATGTTATCATCAGGCGCAGTGGCATTTCTCCAGCCAATAATAACAGTTTCTATAGGCCTGTCGCCGGACGATTCCTGGTGCTGAACCGTTTTCTCATACACTCTAAAGCGAACATGCATCTTATAGGCTACACACTGCAAATTAAATGTAAATCCACAATTATGTAGGCCAACGGACAGTAGGCTAAAAGACTATGATGGAATGGTTATTTAATAAAACGTCAAAATGAAGTCGGAGACCGGGATTTATTTGGCCTTGGTGTTTAGGAATGGGAATCTTCGTTTCTCTGCATGGGTTTTCTGCGTATAAAGGTGTGTTTTTCTGAGGTTGCTTCACGGATATGGTACAGGCATTTCGCACTTATCTGTTTGACAAGATGAGGGTTACGCAATATTGAGTAGGCTATTGAAACAAAATAGGAAAATATTTGCACCTATTATATCACAGGCAAAGGAATACGACGAGGCTAAAGAGTAGCCTATAGGCTACCAAGCGGAGTAGCTGTATGCAGGTATTAAAGCCTACTTTACAGAAACAGTTGTCTACATATTGATGAATAGGTAACCAGTGGATATGAAGAGTGAAACCTTATTTCAAACGACAAGACGGGTTGGCTATGTGAGTGCAGTGGTTCAGAGATAAGAATCATGCGTATAAACATCACTTTTCAGGGATTATGAGCTGGCTCACCTAAACTATTATCGGTTAAATTGTGTCATGGCATTCCTTGAATCTCCTATTAGCACTGTAACGATATATAATTAGGTACATGGCTAGTCTTTTTTGTCCAATAACCTTAATTTGACAATGCCGACTTGCACAAGTGGCGGTCAACCTCATTTTATTTTTACAGAGTGCTTAAAGAGTGCTACTTTATTACCTTAGTTTTAAAGGTAATAAAGTAGGTAATTTACGTTATAAATATGTAAGTTAACTTAATAAGGATTAATCCGGGTCATCCTTAGTAGTTTCCCAAAGAATGCCTAGATATTCTGTCAGTAAAACAGACTGTTATCAGAATAATGACTATATTGCTGGGCTGGTGCCTTCTTGATATGGTTATTGCATAATGGATGCTCTGATTTGATGAGTATTCACACAGATGGTGTTATACACTGCCTCACATGTTTGCTCCTTGTGTGCTTACTGACTGGACACAATGAAGCAAAATTGCCTGAGGTTCACAGATTTGTTCCAAAGTGTTTCTACTTGGGTTGGCCTAAGCTCAGAAAGTTCTGTATTCTTTATATTCTTGATCAAACGTTATCTATAGCACTGTTTTTGAAGCCTTAACCTGAGCTCAAGCAAAAAATCAAGCAATAGCCATACATAGCTCAGTATTAAGCTGTGCTGTCAGGTCAACTTATTTAGCAGATACTATTCAAACCCTTGTCTTTATCAGAAGGTGTGTTTTTCTATTTTTACAGTACAGTGTATATGACCTTCCAAATATTCAGCTGCTTATACATTTCTGTTTGACTTGGAGACCTGGACCTGGACTTTTGAGATGGATATCAGAGATGTGGGTCTCTGCTGTGTAGCTTTATGTACAGTAATATAAGTTGTTTCCCCCTATTTGATGACCCTGGCACAAAACTATAGCCAGTATTATTGGCCACAGATGGAAGGCCACTGAATTAACCCCTACATAGTGAGGTCACATTGTGCCTTAAAGTCACTATGACTATAACATGGCGAAGACATAACATTATGGTGAAATTCACATAATTGTCACACCCAGTGGTTAATAACAGAATTCTCTGACATTTACCCCTCTTTAAGTTAGAGGTGAGAGGGGGATTCCATGAAAAGTGGAAACCCTGTGCTTACTTTCTGTCCACATGAGGAAAGAAATAGTTAACACTATGGAGGGAAAAGTAAAAGTGCTTCTTCTGAAAGGATTTAAAAGAAAGGAACAACACCTTTTTCAATTCTATTCTATATTCTATAGAACTATTTAGCAAATCAGAAATGACAATGACTCAAAGCTTGATTAGGATTTTATGCATCATTTCAAGCAAAGAATATCTCCTTTTTACACAATGTTTTTACTCCAAATCTGGAAAGAAGGCATTGAGCATCACATAAGCACACATGTGTCTTAAAGCACACTGCAGTCTTAAAACACTACACTTCTCATTCTCATTCTGAACCTAATGAAAGAAAGAACATCTGTCCCATCAAATACTAATGTACTGCAAAAGCACCATCTTCTATTTAGAGAGGAGAAGAGGGGGAATGGGTCTTGGCCCAAGATTGCAACATCTCAGTCTTTAGTTGGGAGGGGTGGACCACACATACTAGGGAGTTTATTGAAATATGCTCTGCATAGGGTAATTCTATCAGCACTTCCCACCAAATTTCAGTGCTCAGTATATCTGATATGAGTGAAGGTTCATGTATTTGTGTGTGTGTGTGTGTGTGTGTGTGTGTGTGTGTGGGGGGTAGCTTCATCAGTAGCTCTGTGAGTTTTATGAGAAAAGTGACGTGAGCGTATTGCTCAAATCTGTGAATTGTGTATTGTGTACAAATGGATGTAGTTGGGTACACACACATGTTGTTGTTGTATAAGTATGCAGTCAGCGACAGATGTATCTTTACCCTGACACAGCCTCACACATGTTTTGGTTGAGACATTCTGTGTGTCACTGTGTGGAAACTCGTGTAGTGGAAACAGCATAATAATGTATATTAAGGTATAGTCTCAGCGAGCCTTTAGTTGTAAAAATGTGAGTTTGTACAGGTCAAAGAAAACTGCAACAGAGAGATAAAGCAACAGTTTCTGCAAAAGTTGAAAGTGTTCAGCAATTCATGACAAAGCAAACACGATCGGCAAGCAGTGACACACATTTGTTACATAACATTCTTCAAAGCTTTTAAAAGAAATGCTTGCGTTATTTTGTTACACTTTATACTATCGTAGCCTTTAGTAGTTCTGGCTCCAAGCAGCAGTTCCGGGCACACTTTGTTCATAGTTTTCTCTTCATGCTTCATAGGACTCCTCTTAACTGGTGTCTGTGTCTGTTTAGCTTCCTCTCGCTAAAGACTCGGGAGTATCTGTAACTTCTCATCCGAGAGAGAACGCTGGCTTTCTGACACAAGCAGATTAGTGTTTGTACCTGTCCTTAAAACCTCTCTCTTGCTCCTCTTTTCCTCTCAGTCATTTCAACATCTATTTCCTTGCTAGCCTAAACCCCCTTCAGTCCCCTCTGTGATAAATCACCTAGTCGTGTAGTAGTAGTAGTGCCTCTCAACTCCTCCTAACATCTCCACTCTCCACACATTTCAGGCACCATGTTCACTATGTGATACCGTATGATGGCGACCACTCCCTGGTGGACTCGTCGGAGAACTACTTTGTGAGCGACAGCGTGACCAAGCAGGAGATGGACCTGATGCTGGGCCTGCTCCTGGGCTTCTGTATCAGCTGGTTGCTGCTGTGGCTGGATGGGGCTCTGCACTGTGCCGTCAGGGCCTGGAGGGCCAGTCGCTACTACGGTGGGTGAGCGTTCCCGACGGGGTGGTGTTGGGGACAGACATGCTCATGGAGGGCAGAGACACACTAACAGGTTTTAACTATACTCCGGCTCTTTGTTGGCAAAAAGAGAATATTTCTCTCAGAGGTGAGAGTCTATGAGCTTTATCAAAGACCCTCTTTAAATAGCAGGTGAAGCTTTAAGGGATACTGTTTATATTCAAACTGATAGACTAGACCCTATAGGGTACAAGATTGCATACTTTTATGTTAGAGTGAAAAAGAATGGGGATTTACAGACTTGGATAAATACACTGCAATCGAAAAAAAAATACAAAAGTGAATTTCGAAAAATACAAAAGGACATTTATAAACTATGCAGTCAGAGAACTTTTGGGTTGTGTGCGGCTTATGCAAACATGCAAAACAACCTATGGATTGTGGCCGTTCTCTTCCGATATTATTCCATGGCTAAGGAATTGTTGATCACTGATCACTTGATGTTGACTGATGCTAGCTAGCCATTATGGAGAAAACAACATTGGACCCTTTCGTCATCAAACTGGTGGTTTCATTAACATTCACCACACCAGCAAAAACATCACTTTGCTTTAATTAACCTTCCACTTTGCGGCATGACAACTCACATGATACACAAGGCGCGAGACCGCAAAGAACAAAATGTTGCCAGGGTCTTTGTAACCGCATAGTCCTTCAGGGGTAAGGTGATAGCCATGTTGAGACTGGGAGCTGAAGTAGAGCTTTTAGAAGGAAACACTTTCAGATTTACCATGTTCAAATATCCCACAGGGAGCCGGTTAGAGGGCTGCGCAGTCCAGATACCGAGAGATGAGAAGAGGGGCAACCCACACCAAGAGAGAGAGAGAGAGAGAGAGAGAGAAAGATAAATAACAAGCAGATTGATGTGCAAGAACAACACAGTCCCATGACAGATTCTAGTTCAGCATATAAGGGGCAGCTCATAATATCCCACATGACAATGCTCAGAGGTAGATTGATGTGCTTATAACCATATTCAGCACTTTAAACACTGCAGTGAGCACATGCCTATGCATTCTATTCATGCATGATAAGAGCTAGCATAGCAGTATAGCATTATAAAATCACTATGCACCACTATACATCAAGCACCATGCTTTTGACGGCGTCAGGGAGTAACAAAAGGTCGGGGACTGGTGTGGAATGTGTCTCAGAAGGGATGAGGGGGATACCCCTGAAGTGGTGCAATCGCAGCAGCCTGGGAGAGTGTGACGTTGACGGCAGGTCAGGCTCATTTAGCCTCTCGGAGATGGGGAGAGAAGGTGAAGCTGATGGAGTACGATGTGGAGGCTGAAGGCAGGTGGGGGTAGGGAGAGGGTGCGAGTAGGGGTTGGGGGTTGTGGTAGCGGCGAGGGGAGATACCGCCATACCCCCACCCCCAACACCTCCACCACACACATGCACATATGCACACATCCACACTCTCGCCTGCACCCTCGCTCCTCTCTGGGTGCTATAAATAGATTGTGAGCAGCTGGAAAGAGAAGGCGAGCAAGGGAGAGACATGTGTGAGGACACACACACACACACAGCCGCAGATTCTCTTTCACAGAAACACACATACATACATACTGCATCTAGTGGAACACATTGATTTCTTTACCCTCTCTCAGTCTTGATTTGCATACTTTCCTTCTCCATCTTCTATACCATCTCCTTCCCATTGCAGCATATCCTTGACATAATAGAAATTGATGACTTGGCGCAAGTGCTTGTCCATCTTGTATTCTCCTATTTGAACAAAGGGTGTTTAACCCCACCCTGTTTCCTGCATTACATTACTGTTACAATTCTGTTTGAGTCCATCTCCATCGCTTTCTTTTTTCATTTCATCAGGGTGGAAGTAAAAAAAGAAGAAAAAAAAACTTGCCCCCTTATTCTGTTGCTCTCTGGATACCCTTCACAGCAGTCCTTGTAGATGGCATACCCATTCACTGCTATAAATAACTCTGCCCCCACCCCCACCCCCCCCCCCCACTCTCACACACACAACCTCCCTGCCTGCCTGCAACTCCCTCCTTCCACCACTCCCCTCCCCACTTCCATCAGGGTGATGTGTAACGGGCCGTGTTGTCTGGGGAGCTCTCATCCCTCTCTCTCTTTCTCCCTCTCATCCCTCTCTCTCTTTCTCCCTCTCATCCCTCTCTCTCTTTCTCCCTTTCTGTCCCGCCACTCCTTCCTGTCAGTCTAAAGTCCCCGCCGGCAAAACTGGTGCTTTCTGTACAAGTTAAAAAAAATGGACACCTCAAGAGCGAGCTCACCACTTGTTAACGATTTTTTCCTGAAATTACGCCATAAATCTAAAATATACCATTTTTATAGTCACAGCTCAAGAGGAGGTTGCATTCCATTTTCACAACTATAGTACCTCTTACACATCTATTTAATTAACTGCTCTTCCTCTCGCCTCTACAGCAAGCTACACTAAATTGATATGCAAAGATTTATATGAAAGTAACCATGTATTTATACCTATTCCAAAAGTTATAAAAGTAACATTTATAAAGTGTAACATATAAAAATTAAATATGGACTACCCCTTAACATAAAAAAAGCAGAATGACAGGCATCTTTAGTCTGGTGGAAGAAAACCCTGAGGTCTAAACAGCAAAGAGTATTATGCCCTTTATAAAGTCTGCTCCATTTTTTGGGTGTCCTACTTCTGATGTCTCGCAGCCTCATTTTGTCTCCTTTTTTCCCTGCTTCCAGACACCCCTTCCTGGTCATGGCTCCCGCAGTTCTGTAACCTGCGAGACCTGCGCAGACGTGCGCAGCTGCGGCAACTCGAGGACTCCAGCGGCAACATGGTGCACATCAAGCAGAAGCTCTACCACAATGGTCACCCCAGTCCCCGTCACCTCTGACTCTTGACAGCGTTATTGCCAAACTGCCCCATTACCAACTGCTGCCTCAGAGACCCACTGTCACTGGCCCGACACTGTCAGTACCACCTCCTGGACTCTACAATCCCCCCCTCAACACGATTCAGTATTTGAAAAAGAAAACGTCAGAAAACTAAAAAAAAACTTTAAAAAAAACTCAAGAGGAGAATTAATTGCCACCAAAATTCTAACCTTGTGTCCATGTCCAAATATGTTTGCAGGAACAAATGATTTTTAAGGGTCTCTGTTGTACATTTTTTCCCCCTTCCTTCATTTGTTTGTTGTTGAAAACTCAGCATGCACTTTTAGAATGGGGGTTGGGGAACAGGCAGTTTCCAAATGGGGCAATGAGACTCGGGTTTCAGGTTTGTTTCTTTGTTTTTTTTTAATTTTCCATTGAGTTTTTCCAACAGAGGGTGGATGACCTTTTTTGGGGAGGGAGTAATAATTTGGGTCTGGGTTGGTTCCATGGTTTTGTGATGGCATAGTTAGAGATAACTGCTCATGTAAATAATTATAAATATGGTTTTATGGGATTTCAAAGATAACACAGGGTTGGGGGGAGACGTAGTGGGGGGAAAGGTCACTGGCTGTAATGAACAGCGTGGGCATGAGAGGAATTATGGGGAAAAAAGACTGTGAGAGAGCTTGAATAAGAGTGAAGTGATCTCTGTTACTGACTGACAAATTAGCTTTGTTACTTAGTGATAATAAATGAATGTATTAATTTTATCTGTAAATACCCGAGAGGGAAGGGAGAGACAAATTGGTGGTCAGGGTTCTCTGCGCTACATTGAAAGTTATGAAGTTTGACCCGTCATGAATTGGGAAAGAGTTCAGCACTTGCCTTGTCTTCCCTACACTGTGTCCAATAGCCCTTCCTGGTTTGCTATTTAATAACTCCATATTCAACAAGAGCAACCAGCCTGCCAGCAGAGAGAACCCTGACCTGATTTCCCCTTCCTCTCAATGTCCAGACATTGCTGTTGTGAAGATAAAATGTCTGTTTTATTAAAAGTGCCATTGAAGCACAACAGTGACACCTGTTGTTGGGACAGGTTATTTCTGATGCACTATAGCAGAAATGAAGCAAAGGAGGGGTGGAGGTGGTTAGTGTTGGCTGTAAAGACATTTATTTTCAAAAGAGGCAATAATTACATTTTATCAAAACCATTTAGACAAATCAGTTCATACCAGAAAAAAAACAATCAAAGAAAGGCACAAATTATTTTCTGAAATCAGAAAAACACTAACATCTGACAATAAACACATACAACCATCAATAGGATACACTGGTGACCCCTTGAGAAAAATGGAATTGAAAATTAAACTGTAAAATCAGTTTTCACATTATGACAGAACAAAAGAAAAAATCTGTTGTAACAATGAAACATACATTTCAAAGTATGGGTTTCATATAATACATGTAATTTTATCACATTACTTATAGTTACCATGTAAGGGTAACCATGACACAGTACATAACTCAAAAAGGGCCGACTGAAAGAAAGTGAGAGAGAGGAGTGAGGAGATTCAGACAGGTATAAATCACAAAAGGTGCCATGAGGGAAACGCTGACAGTGAAACCCATAATCCTTTCTGAACAGCATAAGAAAACATGCCTTCTGGATACCTTCCCTACACTAGTAGCTGGCAATATGGCAAAATGTTTCCATTTGAAAAATCTGCCTTTCCAACAGAGTAAGAGTTTCAGGCCCTGGTAAACCCACCAAGCATGTTTACATCATTTTTCGGTGGTAGATGACATTCACTGAATTTCGGAAGGCACACTGGTTTCATGTCTACTGGTCTAGGATAAAGTGGCTCATTTGTATTCAACACATAAAAAGAAACTTGGAAAAAAACTCAGGCAGTGCTGTATACGTCTGCATATATTTTCTATTGTATGCAGTAGGCTTTGATCCATGAGATATTTTGTATATCTTCCAAGTCAACAACAGTGAGAGGGGCCATTTAAGTCAGTGTTGCAATCCCTGTGTAAGGAACACAGGTAAAGTTTATTTTGAAGTGTTAACCAGGCAAAACAGGCCTCTTCCTTTCATTTGGCTGACTATAAAAAACAATATTCACATGGACCCCAAAACCCAACATATACACTCATCACCCCCCATAGTGAACAGACAGGTAACAATTAAACCATTTATCACCCTTAAATCAGTACCACTTCACATTCCCCAAATTATTTGTGTTGAAAATAACTGTTCTTCACTAAATCATCTTACTGCATTACCCAGTTTCAGAAATTAAAGTCTCTATTTATGATATGGTGCATGAGCTCTTGCCTTTATCCTTTGGTTTGGGCTTGTTTTTGTCCTCTGGTTCTGTCTCAGCAGCAGGGGAAGCTGGGGTTGGTGTACCATGGGCTTCCTGAGCAAGGGCAGTGTCTGTGGAAGTTGCAGCAGCTGAGGATTCCATTGTGACCTCAGCCCCTGGAGCTTCTGCCTCCTTTGTGACCTCAGCCACTGGAGCTTCTGCCTCCTTTGTGACCTCAGCCACTGGAGCTTCTGCTTCCTTTGTGACCTCATCCACTGGAGCTTCTGCTTCCTTTGTGACCTCATCCACTGGAGCTTCTGCCTCCTTTGCGACCTCAGCCACTGGCGCTGCTGCCTCTTTTGCAACCTCAACCACGGGAGCCTCTGCCTCCTTGGCAACCTCAGCCACTGGAGCCTCTGCCTCCTTGGCGACCTCAGCCACTGGAGCCTCTGCCTCCTTGGCGACCTCAGCCACTGGAGCCTCTGCCTCCTTGGCGACCTCAGCCACTGGAGTTTCTGCCTCCTTTGCAACCTCAGCCACTGGAGCCTCTGCCTCCTTGGCGACCTCAGCCACTGGAGCCTCTGCCTCCTTGGCGACCTCAGCCACTGGAGCCTCTGCCTCCTTGGCAACTTCAGCCACTGGAGTTTCTGCCTCCTTTGCAACCTCAGCCACGGGAGCTTCGGCCTCCTTGGCGACCTCAGCCACTGGAGCTTCTGTCTCCTTGGCGACCTCAGCCACTGGAGCTTCTGCCTCCTTGGCAACCTCAGCGACTGGAGCATCAGCAGGCTTGGCAACAGCAGCCACTGGAGCCTCTGCCTCCTTGGCGACCTCAGCCACTGGAGCCTCTGCCTCCTTGGCAACCTCAGCCACTGGAGCCTCTGCCTCCTTGGCAACCTCAGCCACTGGAGCCTCTGCCTCCTTGGCAACCTCAGCCACTGGAGCCTCTGCCTCCTTGGCAACCTCAGCCACTGGAGCCTCTGCCTCCTTGGCGACTTCAACCACTGGAGCTTCTGCCTCCTTTGCGACCTCAGCCACGGGAGCTTCGGCCTCCTTGGCGACCTCAGCCACTGGAGCTTCGGCCTCCTTGGCGACCTCAGCCACTGGAGCTTCTGCCTCCTTGGCGACCTCAGCCACTGGAGCTTCTGCCTCCTTGGCGACCTCAGCCACTGGAGCTTCTGCCTCCTTGGCGACCTCAGCCACTGGAGCTTCTGCCTCCTTGGCGACTTCAGCCACTGGAGCTTCTGCCTCCTTGGCGACCTCAGCCACTGGAGCTTCTGCCTCCTTGGCGACTTCAGCCACTGGAGCTTCTGCCTCCTTGGCGGCTTCAGCCACTGGAGCTTCTGCCTCCATGGCATCCCTCAGCCACTGGACTTCTGCCTCCTTGGCAACCTCAGCCACTGGAGCTTCTGTTTCCTTGGCAACTTCAGCCACTGGAGTTTCTGCCTCCTTTGCAACCTCAGCCACTGGAGCTTCTGCCTCCTTGGCAACCTCAGCCACTGGCGCTTCTGCCTCCTTGGCAACCTCAGCCACTGGCGCTTCTGCCTCCTTGGCAACCTCAGCCACTGGAGCATCAGCAGGCTTGGCAACAGCAGCCTCTGTGGCAGCATCGATGACAGCTGGCTCCTCTTTACTTAAAGGAGCAGTCTCCACTTCCTTGACCTCTGCAGTGATGTCTACCTCCTGGACAATGGGAATGGCTGCAGCAGCCTCTTGCTCCTTGACAGCAGCAGCCTCGGCCTCCTGCACCAGTGATTCAGCCACGGCACTTCCGACGGGCGCCTCCACCTCTTTGGCAGCAGGAGCGGCTGTTGCTTCTACGACTGGGGCTGCCTCAGCCGCCTTCACTTCAGCCATGACTGCCTCCATTACTGGGAGAATTTGCTGAATAACTGGAGCAGAGTCCTGGGCAGGTGGAAGGACCTCCTGATCCGCAGTGAATCCTATCTGACCGGGGATATCTGCCACAGCCTCTTTTGGCAAAATGACTCCCACCTTGCCAAGGCCCTCTGCGGCCCCTCCAGTATGCAGCCAGTCCATCTTCTGCATGTGTTGCTGGACTGCATCAGCGACCCGAGCATCAATCATGGCTTCTGTCAGGACCCCAGTCTCCGATGAGTATGCAGCCGCCTGGCAGGAAAAGCAAGGAGAATTCTCATTACTTCTCAAGTGCATGTGTCAGATAAGTCTTCCCGGTAAAAGCATTTTGAACTCCTAAATCTGACAGTTTAGTCAAAGACAGACACACACACAAACATCGTCTTACCTGCCAGGCCACACCAAGTTTCGATATTTCACGGCCTGACATACCATCCGTCAATTTAGCAATATCCGTACACTTCTGGCCATAGTCAAACTGTGCCAGCTTCATCCTCCTTAAGAATGAACAGAGGAGAGAGATTTATCACTTAATTGACTTTTTGGTTTGACTTTGTATGGATGTGAACTTAAGTTTCAACTGACACACTTTATTTGATCATTTTGGCCATCAGCCTCAAGAGTATAATTAAAGGCAAAAATGCAACCACTGTGACATATAGAAAAACAACAGTTCTAAATCCACAAGGTTTCAATATTAAACAATCCTTTACCTTGTTGTATAGATATTCCTGTGTCAAACTACAGTGGATACATTTTAAAACTTGGTTGATTAACTGCCTTTAACACAGAGTTAGCAGTTTGTGTAAACCGGCTCTCCCATGATACACCTAAAACATGCCAATTTCCTAACATATAATTTTGAGAAATACCTGGAACGTTAATACAGTGTACTGTACTGTCTTAAATGTTGGTGTGCTGCTATGTCGGCTAAATCTAATCAGTAATCTAAATCAGTAAATCTAATCACTTACTGTCTGCCTGTGGAGGCTGGGCCCAGCACATATCTATCAAAGTAGAGCCGCACCAGCCTCTCCCTCTCTGATAGTCCAGGAAGGGCAAAGTTGACAATCTCATCAATACGGTCGTTTATGGCCCAGTCAAACTGTTCAGGCTGGTTACTGGCCAGCACCAACATAAATCTGAAGGAAGAGAGTGGCTGAGTATGTTAACACTGAAACCTGGGGAGGATTATATGCTCCTTGAGGCTCTCTCCAAGATCAAAGAAGGTCAGGACACCCACTTGTTGCTCTGCTCTCCGGTGCGGTAGAGGAATGCGTTGAGGGTAGCTCGTAGGTCCTCGCTTATCTTTTCCTGTAACACAAGCACACCAACATGAGCATGACCAGTGAAACTTCACGCATGTGTAAATAATGAGAGCAACACACGGCCCCTGTGCACTTGATTGGCCACACTCTCAGCTGACTCACGGTCGATCGCTTGCGCAGGAAGGCGTCCGCTTCATCCACAAAGAGCAGGAGGCTGAAAAAGGGGGATGGGAGTAAAATAAAGAGCAATGCCTCACAGATTGTGTGCTGCTTTAAACACAGTTCACTAGGCACTGCATATGTATTTTTAACATTTGCACAAGATACAGAAAATGAAGTCCAAGTCCCATGCGCACATCCTCGAGGTTCAGTGGCATGTTATAAAAAGCATAGGACTTCCTACTGCCATTTTAGGTAAGATACCCAATCAATGAGTAAAATAAAGTGGTAGTTGTAGTCGCACACATGACAAGCGAAGACTTAGAAGTAGTTTCTGCATAGTGTCACCATCATAAATCTTAAGGCCACATCACATTAAATGAAGCATTAAAACATCTACAGAGATTATTAATTAGTGTGTGGTGTTCTACTAAAGGGTCCCTCTGTGCCATCTGCTCTGGGGAGCTGTGATTTAATGCACTTGGGCGGAGAGGGGGCTTACCCACGCTTGCTTGTGTTTGCCCAGTCAAAGACTTTATGCATAGCAGTGACACCCTCTCGGCCCATGGGTGCCACGTCTCCGCCAGTCATGATGGCGTAATCCATCCCAGAGTGCAGAGCCAGTTTCTGAGAGCCAACAGCAGAGCGCAATGAGTCATTTAACAGAGTGGACAACTAGTCACTCAAGCACAGGACACACTACACACAGACACATCTTGGTTCATTTTTGCTGTTGTTTTTCTATTTGCTTGCTAATGTTAGGTTTTCTAAAAAATACCAAAACATATATTTTTATACGGGCTATTTAACAACATTAAATACAGGTGAGTTTTACACAGAAATACCTTTGCAAAGAGGGTTTTGCCAGTGCCAGGAGGTCCATACATGAGAATGTTTCTGTAGAGACCGCGATTCTTGCGAGTGTTGTGTGTAGCAATGGCAATGTCACGAACACGCTCCTCCAGGGTAGGCTACAAAGCAAAAGGGGAGAGAGTAGGTCATAGGTATTAGAAATAACCTCTGCTTCTGGTCTTCCCTTGCTGGATTAAAAATAAAATGTTTTATATCTGTATAAAATGTGGTGATGCTGCCGTTTTCTGGCCTTGACTGAATACTTACACTCAGCACAACTCCCTCCAGGGCATCCTGGGCCTTGCTGAACATGCGCTTGGTTGTCTGTGAAGAGAGCAGAGGCTCAGGCTGTCAGCTGTGGCCTTTCGAGCATTTTTGTAAATAAAGTCCAATGTGCGATTTACATGGCCCGCCCTGCTGAGAGGGAGGCTTCCACTGATGCACGCTGGCCCTGCTTAGGGGATTACCTTGACAGGATGCTTTATTGCCTCGCCGGCACTAATCCTGGAGGTCTCGCGGACCAGTGAGGGCTTTCCCAGGCGCGCCTCGATGTAGCGGGCACCCACCCCTGTGGCGTTGCGAGCGGAGTAAATGCCCACTGCCAGCAGAGACAATCCTGCCACCTACAGGACAATGAGGGAATGGCAAATAAGGGTTTTTGGTGCCTCTGATGTGTTAAGTAGGAAACTTCAGTATGAAGTCAGAAATAACTTCAATGCATAATATGACTTAGCTCTTACAGTAACCGTGACTTTATCCCAGTCTGTCACAAACGCTTGAAAGCCTTCTCCAAACACAGCACCTGCAGTTCTAACGAAAATTAATTATAATCAATAAAAATGTTAAAAAGGTGAAAATATTTTATTCAACAAAGAATTGGATGTAAGATTCAGGCATAGTACTCAGATAAGGACCACTATGGAGAATAACAACTTGCTAAACATACAGTAGGGGAGATTAGAGGAAGTCATTCTGGTCAGTCACAAACTTCAGGCCGGGGAGTGTGTCCTACTCACTTGATGGACTCCAGCACAGTCTGCCTGTGCTCGGCTGCCTTCAGGCGAATCTGCTCACGGATGATGTCGGCATTATCCCGCTCCACTTTGGCGCGAGCCTGGGCCTCCGCCTCCACGCGCATCATCTCATTCTTGTGTCGGAGTTCCATCTCATGCTCAACAGTGGCTGAGAGAGAGCGAGAGAGAGAGAGAGAAATAGGGGGAGAGAGAGAGAGAGAGAGAGAGAGAGATCATGTTAATCAACTGCCCATGGCTTTCAAACAGCCATCTCAAGCTGCATTACAAAGTAGTCCTCTGCAAATAATGTAGCTGGGACTATCTGATTAATTAAGATTAATTCAACAGTAAAATTGCATTGTTCGTAGGGTGTCCTCTACGTGGAATTTTGCTGTTGTGTTGACATGCTGAGCTTTCTATACCTCTTCGCATTGCTTCCTGTTTTTGGACTGACTCCTCCTGTTTGCGAAGAGTCTCATCATTGAGGAGTTGCTGTGATAAAAAAAGGAGAGAAAATCAAAGGAGTCAAACAAATCACTGCATTTTTATAAGCAAAATTAATTTCTCCTTGTAGGTTTCAGTGAAAGAGATGCAGAAAGCCTGCAGCAACTTTAAAATAGGCTTGGACCACTAACTGTAAAATCTGCAGATACAACAGCTCATACGGTGACAAAAGATGATCATCACTAGGTTTGTCAACGACAAAAAAAAAAAAAAGAGGGTATAGCCCTTCCTAATAGTAAGGTTCTCGTAAAAAAACAAACAAAACAATTTTGACAACATCAGAGAGGAAAGTGTTACAGTCTGATCCTGGACCAGCAATTTAGATAACTGTAAATTATTGCAAAAAATAAAAAATAAATAAATAAATATTGACCAACACAGATGGACAAAAGCTGAACATGTCCCTCTGTGTTGGTCATTGGCTACCTCAGAAAACTGAAAATGCCGCTACAACACAGCTGGCAATCCAGTGGAAATATATGAGCCTTCTGTGCATAAACCGACCTGTTTGTGAATTCTTTCCTAGAATTCCTCTAGGTACACTTTCACAACACCATCACACATAATAAGGATCCATTTCAAAACAATGTTCTTGGTGAAGAAAAGCAAACTTCACCTGTTGCCGTAGCTGGTCATCATATCTCTGTCTCGCCAACTTATCTTGATACTGTGCTCTCTGGAGGAAAAAGAGACAATACGATGCAACAGTGACAAGAGTGACAACTTTAGAGGATGTTCATATTTTTAAAAGACAGACAAATCAGATTGCTCACAGCTTGGTTTTGCTTGGTCTCCTCCGCAAGGGTCTTCCTCCTCTCCTCTCCCTGGACACGGATTTGTTCGGCTTTCAGTTGCTCTACTGCTGCTTCATATTCCTGGAGTAAAAAGGCTCCTGTCAAAATGATAGTCTCCTCCGTTTCAACAGCATTCCCAACAGTGACAACAGTTATGGAGTGCTACAGGGCATTACATATGGAACATCATCCTGTTGGAAGACTAGGATGTCGGCAAAAAGTGAAAAATTAACAGAAAAGTGAAAAGTCAATGTCTGGATTGGCATTATCATAATGGACTTGGGACTAACAGTTACTGAAGAAGATTAACTGTAAAGCAGGGGTCTCAAACTCCCGGCCCGCGACGTATGTCAAAATAATAATGTAATCCGGCCCTTGAGGGTATTTTTAATTGCGACAAACAACGATACTGATAAAAATAGACGATAGATCCAAGTACGGTGACAAATCTAATTTGTAGGCTACTCTCCTCCACTACTACGCGAGAAACACGAAGACGTGCATTTGTAACGACACTATGCAGGCCATAGTTTTGCACAAAATGAAGCAGAAATAGGCCTACACCAAATGTTGAAAAACGTTCACGTGTGATGAAGTCTTAGGTAGGCTATGTTATTCACCTATTCTGATTCTGAAGGAGAATGTCCTTTTGGAGATTATGATCGATCGTCTATTGACAGTGATAGTCACGGTGCGTCTGTGAATGGAGGTGCGTCTTTGCGTGTAACTTATACAAAGGTGTCCACTAAGCATACCATGCTTATTTCGACACTCTGCCCAACATAGCTTGGAGGCTGCAGTGGTAATCGATAGTGTCCGTAATGGACATGGTACAGACAGCAGGGCTAGTAGAAATAGGGCTCTGAAGAACTACAAAGTCACCCTGGATAGGAACTGATTTGACCAGGTTTATTGTAGGCCTTGTGGTTAAAGGCCAGTAATAGTTTACTATTGTTGGTATAGGCCTACATCTTAGGTGTTTTCCTGTTAATTTGTTATGTGGGTAATATGACAAAAAAGAAAGTAAACCTGCTCAAATATGTTCATCCAGTATTTACTGAAAGGTGCATAATTTGAGGTGCTTGCCATCCAGTGGCAAATTAGATGGGTAAATGTACCCCCTTCATAAACTTGTGTTTATCCTCAAAGATTTTTACATTTACAGTAGGACTTTATCTCTGACCACTTTCAAGCCATGGCCTTTTGAAATTTTGATATAAAAATCCAATGGTGTTGCTTTCTTAACCCTGACGCCAGGTTTAAAAAAGTTAAGAGAGGAAAATATTTTTATTTGGTATGAAACACACACACACCTACCTGTTTTTATGCTTTTTTGTTTGTTTTTATAATTTGTATTAATATATATTTCATCATTATTTTATTTATAAGCTACAAGGTTGCTAGCACAGGTGTCTAAAAATAGATACAAATACTTGCACTTTCTGTTTGTAGTTTTGTGTTTGAAAATACAGTATTTGGAAAAAACATTGCATTTTAGGAAATAGCTGTTCTTTTTTGTATTATTCTTTAACACTGATGTGGCCCTCCAATCAGATGACATTGGCAGAAGTGGCACTCAGCTCATTTGAGTTTGAGACCCCTGCTGTAAAGTATATCTTTCAAGTGAACAAATTTGGGGAAAGGGGAGAACTAAACTACTTTTCTAATCTTGCTATTTTCTAATTTCTAATCTTGCTATTTTCTAATCTAATGGCATGCCCACCTTCAACTTAGTTTGATGATCCAACTGGACTGTTTGTTCTTGCATGCGTGCCAATGCCAGTGCATCTTTAGCGTGACCTTAGGAATGTTGAACAAAGAGAGATTAATAAACACATTTTTATTACATTATTCATTTACATTATTGTCAGCACACGCTGAGACTGGGTATATGATATATTAAAATTCAAAGACAGATTAAAGAGCTATATTGTGAAGGAAAGTGTGTACAATCTACTATGCTAGAAAGCAGAGTAGCGTGCAGACCACACGTGGGCTATATATGACCCTGACGACTTGTGACACATGCATGTTCCTGCCATGGTTCCTGCCCATGCAAAGACATAGGCTATAGGGTACACACTAGCGGGTGGAATGTGTCTGATTGAACAAGAGAAGCAACCTACTCCATTCAGCATGTGCAGAACAGTTTGTTCTCTCGAGTCAACCAGACACGCCCACTTGAACCCCTCTGCATCTTATGCTGTCAACCAATCCGTGCGATACCGGTTACTTTACATTAAACTTACCTATGTTTTGCATATGCATAACAATGCATAGGTTATCTTTTGTAGACCTAAACTTTACATATAGTCACATATAGTCAAGGGAACACGCTACAAAGCTTGAAAACATAAACTGGCTACCAGCAAACAAATCAACTCCATTCACATTCAGTCCAAAGTATTCCTATCTTGGAATGTATGTTAGTTGTGAAAGTCGGACTTCTTACGGGATTTATCGAGGTCTCTTGCAGCTTTAGCAGCCCTCTCCAATCCAGTAGGGTCGAAGTTACTCCACTTGTCCTTGGGTTTGTCGCCTCCACCGCTGCCCCCCGACCCCCCCTCAGGTGCAGATGGTGTCTCTTCTTCTGGCTGGGGTGTTTTGGAGCCTCTGCCCCATCCAAAGAGCCAAGACATGGTTGCACTTTCGAGTCTTGTGTTGCCGGGGGTTTGGGTCTGTGCAGCCTACAGCCCAACCAAGCGTGCACTGTTGTTTGCACGCGTGCTCCACTATTGGATTCGACGCAAGCGCAAAAAGAGGTAGGTGGGCACATTCTCTGGCGCATGTCATGGGAAGAAGGCTGGTTCGCGAACGTCAGGGCTGCACAGAGCGCAAACTACACTGTGTAAGTGACCTATAGAGTACAGAAACTCATAAGAAGGTCATGGTGGTGCCCCTGTGTCTTGTCTGGATTGATGCCATTTTGCAATGTTATACATTATGACATCTATCTCTGTTTTCCATGACCATATGTTTTGACTGCATACAGTTTTATGACACGGTGATGAACAGACTCAGACTCATATATACCAATATTAGGGCAGTGTGCCACTCTTTATTACATCTTGGTTAAAGAGAAAATAACATTATTATTAATGTATAAAATAAGTATAACAGAGATTACACATCAGAGTAATGGAGAAAGCGGACAGCATTGGACCTAAAGCATTTGGCGGTATTGCCTATAGGCTACTAAAACAACTGCAAAAAGGTTTCAACTGCAAAAAGATCACTGTGACAAGGCAATTAAATCATGGAATGTTGGTTAGTTAGTCAACAAAATTTGCTGTCAGTTCTGTTTGTCAGTGTGAGACTGCATGTTGACCTATGCCCTCTGACCATGGCCTAAAAGTAGAATCTCTATAGGTTAACACCCACAGTTCGTTATCCAGTAGGCCTACATATAGGCCTTACATCACAATATAAGGAGATTGTCCAAAGACTAAGTAATTTACATTTTTTCAAAGATGCACTTCACCATTCTGTACGTCAATGACGCTCATCTGTGATGCAACTAGTTTGATAATTTCTCTGATGTAAAGAGTGAAGTCCCAGGCCTCCAGTAGGCTAGGGAATTGCTATGGAGTGGTGACTGTTTGCCGATCGCTGATTGGTGAATTTGTGTGACGTATTTGAACTATAAAGGAGAGGTGGTGGGCTTCATTACAGTTACACATCCCAACCAGAGTGATGTTCTTGTGGACCCAGCCAACGGAAGTGTAACAGTAACGTTGTATTGTAACAATTTGAAGATGTCGATTGCATGTACTCAACTTGGTCGGAGCGCCTTGGCAGTACGCGGCTGTGGGGGGATGATGGTATGTAGGCTACTGACAAATAAACTAGACAGATAGTTTGGCTTTTAATAATGTACGAGTCATTGGCTATTGGCTATCTGTAATGTGGAATCATCAATGCCAAGTGTCTGGACATTTAGCAGCTAACGTTAGAATGAAGAATTGTTTGTGATACCTAGGTGTAGACCTATACGGTGCTTTTTAAGAAACACTTTTTTTAAATTGAAAACAAGTCGAACAAGAAGCAGCATTGGCCACTACAGTACTGTGGCTATTTTTGTACACAAGTATTGGATTGTAACACTCTGATTAAGACTTTAGGACTACAAGAATGAACAAAGGGAATATGTCTATATAGCCCCCATATTGATAGATTCGATTAGTTAATTGTAGAAGGACAAAGCTGGAAAGTTTTGTCATGGTAGCACTCATGGGTTGCGCAACAATAGCACCTGCCACACATCTGTTATCTTATTAGTTCTCTAAATGCCAAATGCTGCTGCTAGTCTTAGATAGACGTAAGAGAACAAATTATTTGTCTTCAAATACTCCAGACTGTTTATTGTATTGTGTACGAAACGACCACCCTGGTAAGGTGAGTTGAGTAAGAAAGGCGAAGTGATGTAACTCAGATATGTAACTTGTCGTGTAGGTTTGTCGCCACTAGAGGGAGCTCAATTCACACAGTTAATGTGTCTACTACTTGTCCTCAAGAAGTCATTGCACTCCTTAATTCCATACACACTCTTACATAGGCCTAAAAAGAAAACTATAGCCTTCATGTTGTGTTCCTTTTGTCTTGAAATAAAGATTAAAGTTGAAGAATATCAATATCTCTCATCTGTCAGATGGTGCGTTATGCACAGACAGCTGCGGCCCCAGCCCCACAACCGAGGATAAAGAAGTTTCAAATCTACAGGTGGGACCCTGACACACCAGGGGACAAACCACGGATGCAGACATATGAAATTGACCTTAATGCGTAAGTGAGGTTTTCAACTTCTTGACTGCAATTGCAATTGCAATGTGCTGCCTGTAATATATTTCATGCCATAATTTTAGCCATTGCTGTTCCCCCACTCTACTCACTAAAATACTGTTAACAGATGTGGCCCAATGGTATTGGATGCTCTAATCAAAATCAAGAATGATATGGACCCCACTCTAACTTTCAGACGCTCCTGCAGAGAAGGTGAGGGATAGGTTGATGCCACACAGTAAGACAACTGTGCAGTTGTCATAGATGTTAAACTCTAAATTCTGTTAATTTCTGTCATTTTGATGTTAATTGTTTTCTTGTGGATATTTACACAGGTATCTGTGGCTCTTGCGCGATGAACATCAATGGGGGCAACACATTAGCATGCCTTAACAAGATAGACACAAACACCAAAGTGACCAAGATTTATCCTCTTCCACATATGTATGTCGTCAAAGACCTAGTGCCTGTGAGTATAATTGATGTACATTTTTTAGAAATGTATCGTGACACTTATGACACTAAGTTGGTCATAAGTGATTTGTTTGTTCTGTCATTTGCCCAACATTTACTGGTCTATATCATTTTTCAGGACATGAGCAACTTTTATGCCCAGTACAAATCCATTGAGCCTTATCTTAAGAAAAAGGATGAAACCCAAGAGGGAAAGCAGTACCATCAAACTATTGAGGACCGTCAGAAACTGGTAAATATGACATAAGGGTCAACCAACCCACAGTAATGGCTATTATACTGATGCACCATAAGAAGTCTCTTGAATGTCTCTTGGACTGATCTTTTGAACTGATGTCCACTGTCCTGCTATTTAGTAAATGTTGCACAAGGGAAAAGATGAATGCTCCATATATTAATTTGATATTGTCCACATCCTGTTTGTTTTGTACAGGATGGTCTGTATGAGTGCATCCTCTGTGCCTGCTGCAGCACGAGCTGCCCAAGCTACTGGTGGAATGGGGATAAATATCTTGGACCAGCGGTGCTCATGCAGGTATCTATGCTTAAAGATCCTAAACCTTTTACCATTGTTTTTTTTTTCTTCCAGAAAACAAATATGCTACCAGGAACCAGCTATTTTCAATCTGGCCTGATCTGTGTGTGCTGAGATGCTGAGATTAGAATGGCACAGAAGTCACTCATTAGAAGAAAACCGATCATGGTTACTAGCTACATTTTGCATGCTCTTTTATGGTAGAATAGTCAGGGTGTCATTTAACCGATGTTTTCCTCCTGTTCTAGGCCTATCGCTGGATGATCGACTCCCGTGATGACTTCACAGAAGAGCGGCTTTCTAAGCTGCAGGACCCATTCTCCCTGTATCGCTGCCACACCATCATGAACTGCACAAAGACATGCCCTAAGGTAACACCACAGACCACTTCTCAACTGTTCAGTGGTAAAGTAACAGAGGTGGAAAAAAAACTCATGTTTTAAAGTCTTGCACAGAATATGACACCTTCAGTCATGTTACAAGACTGTAATTAGCCATGTCTTGATACTTTTCTATGTGGATTGATTCTTCGGATTATGTGTTGATCAATTAATTTTTTTGTCCTGCCTTTTACTCCACTCACAGGGACTCAACCCAGGGAAGGCTATTGCAGAAATCAAGAAAATGATGGCGACATACAAGGAGAAAGGGTTGTCTGCCTCTTAATTTGCTGAATCTCTGGAATTCAATGGAAAATAGTGTTTTAATGAACAAAAAATAACGTATTGTAACGTAGGAAAATACAAGCAAAATGACAGTGATTATCGGAACTCACAATTTTCTTTTAAGAATGCCAGCTTTTGTCAAAATAGTACAGGGGCGGAGTGGGACACAAAATATTACCAGGAGATTTCAGATTCCAGCGGCCCCCTCTGGAGGTGTTGATGGGAGTATAACCTAACTTGGCCTGATTCCTATTTAAGGGGGGAAATCCGGGGCTATTTAAACCATGTCACAGTCACTCATCTAAAATCTTCAGTAGTCTCTGTACCCATCTCATAGGCGTCTCATTACCTGCATGTCTGGTGATCATAGCTGTTACCACGTTATTACCATGGCTGTGGGGAGGGGCAGCAGGGAGACAGTGTGAGTGGCTGTGATCGCACAATCCAGGCTGCTGGAAGGCGTAGCAAAGAACTTATACAAACAGTGTTATCATGCCCTTTCTAAGATCACAACAGTCAGCCCGGCCTCAAAACATTACTGGTTGACTGGAAATTCTCCTGATTCTTCCAATTACCACTCCGCTACTGATTTAGTAGTTATAGTGAATTAAAAGTACCAGGAATTATTCACAGGAAAATGGAGTTTGTATGTGGGTGGGTTAAGATTCAAATGGTGTGTATGTAAGTCAGACAGAATATGCCAGGAGGAAGAGGAAGCTATAAGGGGATAGATTTGAAATAGAATTGAATAGATTTGAGCCCTTATGCCACAGAGAGGCCCTCATTTGGGAAATGTATATTCTTTATTGCAATGAATGCATTGCTCAGTGCATCAATGTAATAGGTTGGTGCTTGTTTATTCAGTGGATACTGTGTATATTATATACTTTGTACAGTGTGGAATGGCACTGTGTAATTTATCATTTGAATTGTAAATGTACCTAATTGTCTGATGTTCTGAAGAGGATGAAGAGTCTCCCTTGAATGTAAATATTGATGGGTGTGCTATGGATTTGTGTGTGTGTGTGTGTGTGTGTGTGTGTGTGTGTGTGTGTGTGTGTGTGTGTGTGTGCGCGCGCGCGTGCGTGAGAGAGAGCTTGTTACCCCAAGGTAAACAGTCATGGCTGTTTACAAAACATTCCAAGAAATTACTTCACCATGATCAATAAGACTAAGTACATAGCCTACACAACTTGTTTTGATTGTACTTGAATGTATGCAGAGGTTTGTTGACATCTTACTTACATTGGGTATTAAATATTTATTTGCTTTTCGATTGCTGATACATAAGGCTAAACACAATAAAAAAAATTCTCTCCTAAATGTTTTTGGGTATTTACTTCTGCTTGGCGATGTGAGTCCTTGTATGCCATGAAGTATTTTATTAAGAATGCAGAGATGCCTATATTGTGTAGGCCGAATATCCGGCATTAACCATTATGTTCTTGGTTTTGCGGTGGTAGCCTATTTTGGGGCTCAGCTGAATGTGCTCGTGACTGCCAAACAACGGCACAAACTCAGCTGATTTGTTTCATTTCCCCTCTCTTGTTTGAGAGTTTAAAAAAGTGCATGGGAAGAGTTAAGACCATATCCGACTGCTATATTTTGTTATGATTTGTTTGACAGACGTTGCCAGTGTTACCTCGGGAGTCAACAGGGAATTATGAAGTGGTGAGAAATTACTGATAAAAGTAGCTAGGCCTAAGTCTTACTGATGTGGAGTACTAGTATCATAACAGCTAAGAAGTTGATTGTAATAAGATACATTTGAAAAGACACATAAGAAGATTACAGTTTCAAAAGATTAAAGGATTAGACCACATTTTAGGTCAAACTATGCCAAAGTATTAATTTATTACAGAGGTGTAAAGGTCTAGTTTATCCATGAATAATGGGAGCAATTGACAAAATAAACTGAATATTTTTGAGCATGTGCTTCACTTGTGATGTGAAAAATGCATACCTTGGGCTTATCTGCCTTGTCAGATAACCTGATTCTCCTTCACTTTTGTGTTAGTGAGCAGTATTATGGCTGTTGGGCTATTGCTCATTTCATCAGAATAATAATGTAATGGGTCTTCTTTGTCTTCTTTATGTGGTCTTCTTTATGTGGAATTCTTCATTTTCGCTATCCCTAAGTAGGCTACATGAGCATATGTAATGCTTAAAATAGTGTAAGTTATTATGTTGTTTTTACTTTGATTGTTCAAGTCAAGTCAAGTTTATTTATATAGCGCATTTCATACACAGAGGTCATTCAATGTGCTTTACATAAACAAAACCAAACAATAATAACAAATAAAAGCATAGAAGGGCAATATAGTCAAAGAATAGTTAAAAGGTAAAGATCATAATAAAAAAAAAAAACATAAAACACAAGGTAAAAAATCATTTAAAAATAAAGAATAATTAGTAAGCAAAACAAAGGCAAAAGTAGTAAAAAAAAGTAATAAAAGACAAGGTAGAATAATTATCAAGGCAGATTCAGAATTTGTAACTCTGCACAGTTAGCAGAAAGCATCTGAGAACAGTTTGGTCTTAAGTCTAGATTTAAAACTGGCTACAGTTGGGGCCTTTTTGATGTCATCCGAAAGTTGGTTCCACAGCTGAGTCGCATAGCAGAGAAGCTGCTTCACTATGGTTAGTTCTAACTGTGGGTTTTACTAGCAGGTTTTTCACCTGGGACCTGAGAGGACGAGAAGGTGTGTACTGCTGAAGCATGTCTGACAAGTATTTAGGTCCTGCTCCATTTACTGATTTATAAACAAGCAATAGTGCTTTAAAGTCAATTCTGTGACTTACTGTAAGCCAGTGCAAGGACTTAAGAATTGGAGTAATGTGGTCAGTTCTTTTAGTTTTTGTTAGAATCCTAGCTGCTGCATTTTGTATCACCTGAAGCTGTTAAATAGTATTTTTAGGAAGGCCTGTGAACAGTCCATTGCAGTAATCAACCCTGCTGGAGATAAATGCATGAATGAGTTTTTCTAAGTCATGTTTTGACATCAGCCCTCTAAGTTTGACAATATTTTTGAGGTGGTAAAAAGCTGATTTAGTTATCGCTTTCATGTGGCTGTTGAAATTTAGATCACTGTCAATACACCAAGATTTTTAACAGTCTCCTTTGCCTTCAACCCTTTTGTGTCAAGGAGAGTGGCAACCCTAAGTCTTTCCTCCTTTTTACCAAATATAATTATTTCAGTTTTTTCTTTGTTCAGCTGAAGAAAATTTTGAGACATCCAGGTGTTGATTTGTTCTATACACTGACACATAGATTCAAGAGGGCCATAGTCGTTTGGTGATAGAGCTAAGTAAATTTGTGTGTCATCTGCATAGCTATGATATGAAATCAAATTATTTTGAATGATTTGTCCAAGTGGGAGCATATAGAGGTTGAATAATAGTGGCCCCAAGATCGACCCCTGGGGAACACCACAGGTCAAGGACGTTGGTGTTGAGGTACAGTTTCCGATGGCAACAAAGAAGCTCCTTTCTTGTAGATTTGATTTTAGCCAGCTGATAACTATGCCTGTAAATCCAACCCAGTGTTCTAGTCTGTGTAGTAAAATATTGTGATCAACAGTGTCAAATGCTGCACTAAGGTCCAGTAGCACTAGGACTGATGTTTTACCTGAATCTGTGTTGAGGCGTATGTCATTGGAAACTTTAATGAGAGCTGTTTCAGTGCTGTGATTTGCCCGAAAACCAGACTGAAAGTAATCAAAATACCCATTTGATGTTAGGAAGGTGGTTAATTGACTAAAGACTACTTTTTCAATAATTTTGCCAATAAAAGGTAGATTGGATATGGGCCTGTAATTGTTTAGCATGGAGGCATCCAGGTTATTCTTCTTGAGAAGTGGCTTTACAACAGCTGTTTTCAGTGACTTAGGAAAAGTGCCAGACAGCAGTGATACATTTACAATTTGAAGGACATCCGCCGCTATGTGAAAAAGAGTTTTGAAGAAATTGGTAGGCAGAGTGTCTAAGACACATGTGGAAGAGCTGAGATTCTGTACCGTTTTTTCAAGTGTTTCGTAGTCTATCAAGCTGAACTCTGACATCAAGTTTAGTTTCCCTCTGTTTGTTGCTGGAAGTTCAGGTTGTTGAATTTGTAATTGAGCAGATATGTTGAGTCAATTTTACCTTTAAAAAAAAGTTGTTGTGAGTAAATGGGCACATTTGTTGACCTCTTTTTGGATGTATATTGAGGGTGTACTTTCTTTGTATTTTATTAGTATCATTACAATGTGAAGTAGCCTGTGTTGATTTAACTAAATGAACCTGAGGTACACTGTACAGTAGCAGCACTTCAAAGAAATGCCAAATACTGCCTGCAGAAAATTAACCTTGGCTATCATAAGTTGACTCAAACCATCCTTCCAACACTGTAGATTGAAAGTGCACAATAATTTATTTGCGAGTGTTTTAGATGGGTCAGAGGCACTAATACCCTTTTAGACACTAGATGGCGATGTTTATTTTTCTGTCGATGTGTCACGTTCACCCAAGCATCCGAGGAAGATCGTTTCTACTCGTCACACACACACCGAGGAGGAGGAGAATAAGAGATAACAGAAATGATACTTGCCTGGGTCTGGCAGACTCGAATACTGCTGAATGTGGAAAGAACACAGTGTTTCTCACTGGCTTCACGCTGTGCAATAAACGCAATGACGAGAGGATCCTGTGTAAATCACTGCCTTCTCTGAGAAATGGAGACTTTTGGTAAGTCAAGCGGCTTAGGCTTCAGTTTGACGGCTCTCTGGGTAAAGAAGAAGACCCTCTGAAATCCTTTCCATAAAAACTAGTTAAAGCTCGAGACTAAGGACTGGCCGTGAAAATGTAATGTTGTTGTAGCCGGGTGTTTCAAGCCTTGTGCTTGCTCTGTCAGACCTAAACGCAGTAACGTGCATAGTGTTCCCAGCATATCGCATGCTCTCGCTCGCTTGAGAAACAAAGTTCTTCAAGGCTATGGATGGTAGGTAGGCCTACGACTTGCAAGACAAATTCAATGCAGATAATCAAATCGGTCATGATTCAAGCATTCTGTAATCTGCGTTATAGGCAGAGGTCGACAGCTCAGTGTCCTTGTCAAAATAATAAGCTTGATGATAGTGATAGGTATAGTGATAGTGTTGTGCGTAACCTGGGTCAGTGCAAAACTTGCACCCACGACAACGACATATCTAATCATAAACACTATGACATTACATGACATCGCACAACAAGATATAAGTGTGGTAGCCTACATTAAAAGCATACTTTATTTGTATAGGAAAGTTGTTATTATTGGGTGGTCACGGAAATTAGATGGGCGGGACTTTGCGAGGTGTGTCTCGCTGCGCACCTGCCTCTGATCCAGTCCTCCAGATCCAGCTTTGCGACTTACTTGAGGAGGAGGAAGAGAACCAAACTACCTGGCCAGGTTATTTGTCTAATCAGATGGACTGGTGACTTGTCTGCACTTTGATTGCTGTAGGGTAGGAATGGCCTCTATATCTCTTGATTGAACGCATTATTGGTGTTGGGATAGCCATGTAGTCCTAAGAGAATCCTATTTGGGGATGAATTGTTGAAGCCGTGGTGACACGCAGGCATAGCGAACTGTGTTGCCAAGCAGGCATGGGTATGGTGGAGAACTTGAAATGTATGAAAGACTATCAAAGATCTCATCCTTAGAATTTCGTTTTATTTTGCCACGACAACACCTGCCGGTTTGCTTTGTGACATTTCAGTGACGTTGCGGCCAGCCTGTTAAGACCACTCGAATAACTGCGGAACACTTCCCTTTAAATTCCATTTTCATATCTGGCGATGTGAGTCCTTGTATGCCATGAAATATTTTATTAAGAACGCAGAGATGCCTATATTGTGTAGGCCGAATATCCGGCATTAACCATTATGTTCTTGGTTTTGCGGTGGTAGCCTATTTTGGGGCTCAGCTGAATGTGCTCGTGACTGCCAAACAACGGCACAAACTCAGCTGATTTGTTTCATTTCCCCTCTCTTGTTTGAGAGTTTAAAAAAGTGCATGGGAAGAGTTAAGACCATATCCGACTGTTGTTTTGTTTGACAGACGTTGTCAGTGTTACCTCAGGAGTCAACAGGGAATTATGAAGTGGTGAGAAATTACTGATAAAAGTAGCTAGGCCTAAGTCTTACTGATGTGGATTACTAGTATCACATAACAGCTAAGAAGTTGATTGTAATAGGATACATTTGAAAAGACACATAAGAAGATTACAGTTTCAAAAGATTAAAGGATTAGACCACATTTTAGGTCAAACTATGCCAAAGTATTAATTTATTACAGAGGTGTAAAGGTCTAGTTTATCCATGAATAATGGGAGCAATTGACAAAATAATCTGAATATTTTTGAGCATGTGCTTCACTTGTGATGTGAAAAATGCATACCTTGGGCTGTTTTTAACTGGGTCTGATCTGACTGCCTTGTCAGATGACCTGATTCTCCTTCACCTTTGTTAGTGAGCAGTATTATGGCTGTTGGGCTATTGCTCATTTCATCAGAATAATAATGTAATGGGTCTTCTTTATGTGGAATTCTTCATTTTCGCTATCCCTAAGTAGGCTACATGAGCATATGTAATGCTTAAAATAGTGTAAGTTATTATATTGTTTTTACTTTGATTGTTGTGAGTAAATGGGCACATTTGTTGACCTCTTCTTGGATGTATATTGAGGGTGTACTTTCTTTCTATTTTATTAGCATCATTATACAATGTGAAGTAGCCTGTGTTGATTTAACTAAATGAACCTGAGGTACACTGTACAGTAGCAGCACTTCAAAGAAAGGCCAAATACTGCCTACTACTTGTCTAAAAGATTAGTTTAGATTAGATTAGAGTCATTATATATTTACTTATACAATATATCTCCAGTACAGGACTACATTTTCAGAACACTCAACCCAACATTGTCTACAAACCATAATAGTAGCAGTGCAATAGCTCCACATTGTTAGAGAACTGCACTCTCCCAAGTGTTTAAACATTAAGTGTGTATCCAAAACTGGATATGTACAATAAGGGTGTATCCTATAACTGAAGCCTGCCCATAGAGATCTTTCAGAGGAATAATAGCTCTCTCGATGCAGGCGGCAGCAAGCAGGAGGGACGCAGGCTTACCCTGCCTGACCCTGGACTTCGATCTCCTGAGCCGGACCTCACATCCCCCTGTTTTGCACTTCCATGTCAGACGGCTGTCTCACATATGGTATGTCTAGCATATTTGCATGTGTCTTTCCTTGTTCTGACTGAAATCGTGCTGGAAATGAAAGTAATTTCACTCATCTAGTCTGTATGTCCATCACGTGCACAGTATGCTGATGTAGAATGTATAGAAAGAGGTTTCTCAATTCTACTTTGCTCCTACTCCTGTCTGCAGACATTGGTGTATAAATAATTTAAGAATATTAGACATATTATGCATTGGTTTACCCCTATTCTTGTGTTCAATCCTGGCAGGATGTCCAGGGCTACAAATGGATCTGCTGGCGAGTGTGGCTGTGCTACATTGGAGCAGTCCTTTCCCTGGGCCTCCTGCTGTTGCTGTTCAAGTGGCGTCCACGGTGGGGGGTGCTGGCTCGCTGTCGGCAGTGTCCACTGCCCATGGCAGACATCATACTCCTAAGAGTACGACTTTTCTCAGACCTTTTGACTGTCTGTCACAGTTAGATGTTGTGTGTCTATTAGAATCCGTGTCTTGGCATTGCGTTGTGAGTGTAATAGGTATATCATTTATTATATCAATTAAGCTGATGCTGTTGCCTCGAGCAACTTGCTGTGGAGTTAAAGCACATTTTGACTTTCAGGATGACTTTGGGGAGCAGCATGTCCTGACAGTGCTCACTGAGGAGGTTGATGAGGAAGGGTGAGAAGCACCTTTTGTATTTTCTTCCCTGTTCCCTCCTTCCCCAGCCATTTATATTTAATGTGCTGTCCCTGAGCCAGTGTAAATGAGAATAGCGGGATGTTTTTCTCCTCTTGCAGCCTGGGCCAGACGACTGGAGAGGGCAATGAATATGAGTGGAGAGATACAGTGCAGCTGCACAAGGAGGAGGTAAGGACTTGTGGTGGGTGGATGAGAACAAAAGGGAAATAGGATATTGTGCCAAAGACGTGATTTGTCCTACCCAGCACTCTCTAAGCTTGTCTCTCGTGTTTAATCTTCTAGAAGTTGCTGCTCCGGTACTACATGTTTCAAGGCATCCGCTATGTATGGATGGTCAGGAAGGGAGCTTTCTGCAAAGTCAGGTGAAACAAACAAACAAAAAAAAAATGAGGACAAATGTAGCTTGCAGGATTGTGAGCTTTATATTACTCTCTCATAGAGAGAATGTTGCAGTGAGTCTTAGAGTTTAAATTGTCCTTTTCCTGTAGTGTCCTGAATGATGACTGGTCCTGTGCTGAACTGCACCAGATGCAGCAGGGACTGAGCTGCCAAGAGCAGAGCAGCAGGTGAGTAACTTCTGCAATCACGTCAACCACTTCCTCGTGGTTGGTTAGGCTAGCAGTTTGAACCATATCACTGATTTACATTTTGGGGTTAAAGCCAAAGGGTTGCAGAGGGTCCCATAAAGGGATACAGGGAAAAAAGACACACAAGTCTAGTGTCCAGCAGCTGGTTGTACACAACTGTATACATGCCTCCTCCTGATCCTTATACTATATAACTTGACTCCAAGATGTCTCTCCATGGCGTGTACTCCTGGTCTGTCTGTTTGGCTCTCCTAACTGACAAGTTGTCACCCTGTCTCTTTTCTTGCTGTGTCACTGCAAAATACTGTGTGGTTCTCAGTTGACTCATAAACTCTAGTTAAATGAAGGTAAAGGGAAAAAAAGACATTTCCAACCTCCTCTTAATGTCTCTCTCTCGCTCTCTCTCTGGGTCGGTATCAGGAGGAAGGTGTACGGCCAGAACCTTATTGATGTCCCTGTGAAATCCTATCTGCAGCTGCTCTTTGAGGAGGTGACTATCTGCAGGCTCCCTCTCTCATCATCATCATCTCTGTGATGTAATTATGTAACTATGTGAGTGTTCTGTGGAAAAACCCATTGGTCCCCCTAGTCATGCTTAACCTCGCCCTGGTCTCTTGACCCCTGCAGGTGCTCAACCCGTTCTACATGTTTCAGGTCTGCAGCATCATCCTGTGGATGTCAGACAAATACTATTACTATGCAGCCTGCATTTTCATCATCTCTCTTATTTCCATTGCCATCTCTCTGTATGAGATACGCAAGGTGAGTTAAGCAGTGTTCTTTTTTTATGTTGACAATGCGCAGTGCAAGTGAAAAAAACGTATTTTTATGATTTTATGATTCAAGTCTCAGAGTGATCTCTTGTCTCTGCACATTTCTGTAGCAAAGTACTACTCTGCACAAAATGGCCCAGCTAATTGTACCTGTGACCGTACGGAGAAACACAGGAGGTGAGCTTGTTGGTTTTGTGTCATGGTGCTTTACAAATGTCACTTCCTTGAGATTAAACTCTTACACAAGTGTTTCCTCTTGTGGTTGGATGCCGCTGCCTGTCTTATCTGTGCGCTTCAGAGGAGGAGAGTGTGAGCTCTGTAGACCTGGTGCCAGGGGACTGTATATTGATCCCACCGGAGGGGCTGCTCTTGCCCTTTGATGCTGCCCTGCTGGCCGGGGAGTGCATGGTAAATGAAAGCATGCTGACCGGTGAGTCTGGGTTAACTACTGACCCATCATTAGTGACCATTAATGACTCATTAGTGTTGGTATAGTGCTAGAAACAAGTAGGTCAGGATGGTCTGTTGTATGGATGCAGATGCAGTATCAAACGTTATGAAATTAACCATAAGTTATTAAGTAAAAATTACCATGTGTTTCACTTTGAAGGTTGCAATGGATGTTGATAGACTTATGTAATGTGACCTCATCTGAACTGTTTTTGTTTTTTGTCAGGTGAGAGCATACCTGTGATGAAGACTCCGCTGCCTGCGGCCGGGGAGAGGTACTGTACGGAAGCCCAGCGGAGACACACGCTCTTCTGTGGCACACAGGCCATTCAGGCCAAAGGGGGCTGCCCTGGGGGAAGAGGGGCTCTCGCTGTCGTCGTTCGCACAGGTGATCTGCCCTGATCAGTGGTGTTCAGATTAACTGTTAAATGGATTCCCCAGTTTACTATGTAGAATAATGTAGTCTCCAGCACTGCTAGACTTTCTCACAACTATGCTATTACCTTGTGGTGTTAAATTACTTAATCTTCTTTCTGAGATTTTAAGGCTGCAATGTAATGAGCTGGTTTCTGTTCCATGTCTCTTTTAGGGTTTTTCACAGCCAAAGGAGATCTGGTTAGTTCCATTCTCTACCCACAGGCAATTAACTTCCGCTTCTACCGGGATGCCATTAAGTTCCTGCTGCTTCTGGGAGTGCTAGGTAAACATGGCTCTTCCGTCACACTGTTTGCTTATGGCTTTCCAGACTATATGGCAGGTTGTCCATGGAAAATCCTGTTACATGGACCGGTACATGCCTTGTTTATCCAGATGTCAAGGATACATGTCCTCAATATGCACGCTTTGAGCATAACATACTTATTTCTTTTGTTACAGCTTTGGGGGGCACAATTTATAGCATAGTGATGCTGAGTTTGAGCAATGTGAGTACCTCAATTACAAATGTATTACGGATTGTCACTGTTATAATCACTATTATTCTATAATGGAACAGCCATGTTACAAGCATATAATGGTCTGATAATGGATACTCAGTTGGTTGCACTAGTTCTGTTTTCTGAGATGGTGTATTTGCCATAGCAATTGATTTACACAAGCTGTGTGGCTTCCCTTCATCTCCCCCAGGTTCCCAGATAAGGCTGAATCGATTACGACACCATATCGTAACACTGTATTACCACAGTTTCTCCCAAAGAAATGTGTTTTTGCCAGTTAGAGGCAGATAAGAACTCCTTGTCTCGGAGTCTGGTTCCATTTTTTTTTTTTAAGTGAGCCTGTTGTGCTTCCTTTCCAGGCCACCGTGGTTGAGATTGTGATTCGCTCGCTGGACATTGTGACCATAATAGTGCCACCAGCTCTTCCTGCAGCCATCACCACGGGAACCATCTACGCCCAGAGCCGGCTGAAGAAACAGGGCATCTTCTGTATCAGCCCACCCCGCATCAACGTCTGTGGGAAGGTCTCCCTGTTCTGCTTTGACAAGGTCAATATACCACGAGTAAATAAATCTGTTGTTATTGATGGTAATGTTGTCCTGATTGACCTGAGGTGAGAAATAATGTATTTGTTAATGTATATGCCTTTTTAAGTGAGTACAAAATATGTAATTATAAAAGATAAGCAGGACTGGTTGCATGTTTCAGAGGTGCTGAGGTTCTGCGGACAAGGGAACAGGGACAATAAAGGAAACCTAATCCTGGGGAGGAAAAAAGAAAAGAAATCTTGTTAAACCTGTTTTGCGAAACTGAGTCTGTCAGGGTGTCTTTAATGTTTGTGCACGCTAAAGAAGCCGAAAGCTTGATGCATAGCCCTGAGGTTAGAAAACCGTTGGTCAGAGGTTAGAAATAGAGTTCTGAATGAGCTTGTGATGTGAATATAAACTGTAAATTCCTGTAGTTCAGTAGAAATGAATGGGAGAACTCTTATATAAGACAACAGAAATGCATATATGTTTCACACTAACAGGATAGGAAAATATACCTGATATGACCAAATTGCAACATGTAAGATTGCTGGACATTTGAGCCAGTATTTTAATGTATTCTCCCAAAAGTATTACTGATGTGTGTGCTGTGCTGTGATTGTTGAATATTTAAAGTACCCTCTGTAAAATATCTACATAGATGGCCCATATCTTTGCTGAACTCTTCATGGACATGGGTCAGTTCTGTGTAACAAGTCTTTTAAGTATCAGATCATGTTTGGTTCAGGGTTATGTTCATTCTCGCTTTCGTCCTCTAGACCGGCACGTTGACCGAGGAAGGTCTGGATGTGTGGGGCGTGATGGAAGCCACAGGCAACACCTTCTCAGAACTGGTTCCAGACCCACGTCTCCTTCCCCCAGGACACATGCTCACCAGCCTGGCCTGCTGTCACACTGTGGCCCTGCTGGGAGGACAGCAACTGGGAGACCCTCTGGAGCTCAAAATGATCGAGTCCACCGGTTGGGTGAGGACATCCTCTCTGCTGTTCACTCTCAATCACTCTGTCGCATCATATTACACTGTATAGACACCTGTGTTTACTATACAGCTCATAATTAAGTATCTTTGTATTGTTTATGATTAAACACATTTTAAAAAATGTGTTGCTAAGATACCACTGAATGTATATGACAAGTCTTGCAAGAAAATATTGATTAAATGGCTCAGAATATAGGGTCAAAACCTGAGAGCTTAAATATGCTTCTATCACACAATAAATGGAATCTTATAACTCTAATCTTCAAATATGTGTTCTAAGTTACAATCAACATTTCTGAAAAGACATTTTTAAAATTGAGATGACTAGCTGAGATGCTATAGAATATATGACCAACATCTCTAGCCTAACTTAGGAGCAAAACAGTGGCCTACTATTTTGCTGTTGACTGGAATGGTCCTTTTTGTCATATGCAGGAGCTGGAAGAGCCTGAGGGGGAAGATGAGCGGGCGCATGCAGAGTTTGGGGGCCGCAGAGTGCTGGCAGTGATGAGGCCCCCTCCTCAGGAGCTGCTTCCCCAGGACATTGTGAGTGAAGGACTCGGAGGAGCTTGAAAATGTGTAGATGGTGTAATGTGAACGGGAGGCCAAATCGTTACAAAAGTGTTTCAGATTCAAACAAAAACACTATAGTGTAGACGTACCCTATACGTCATCCGATATTACAGCCACAAAGCGTTGTCTTGCATTTTGTGCAAATGAAATGAGAGCTTGTTTTGTAGCTCGAAGCTCTTGTGAGACCTCGGCACATTTCACTCAGGGCTGCTGCACTGATTTTGCTGGCTAGTGAGCCATGGGGAAAGCTAAAGAGCTGTCAAAAGATTTGCGTGAAAGGTAGTTTCTAGCATCATCAGTAGATGTACAAGTAACACTAGTGTACTATTTTCAACCATTGAGAAGTTAACAAATCCCACCTCACATTTAGCACCTGAACTTCTCTCAAGTAATATATGCAGTGAGTTTGCATCGTTTTCAAAGGTAAAATTGACAAAATCAGACTCTGATCTTCTCAATTACTAACTCAAGATCCAGAACTTCTAGCTATAAAGGGAGGGAAACTTAACTTCACAGCATTAAAACAGCTCTTACTAAGGTTTTAAATGGCACACTCCCCAATACAGATGCAGGTAAGGCTCTCTTAAGACTACATCAGGGTTGTGCAAAATTCCAGAATTGAATTGAAACTGGCTCTTAAATTCAAATTCAACTCTTGAATTTCACTTGCATTTCAATTGAGGTAGCAAACAGGAAGCAGAATTGCAATTCGAATTTTGCACAACCCTGGACTAAATATCCTATTCACCTGTTTCCTCTGCCCACAACTGTTTCAAAATAAAAGTCCTTACTGCAATAATTCACTATTAAATAATGTAACTATTTAAACTATCCAACTTTTTAACTGTTCAGCCATTCCAACTTTCAGTTGTCATCACCTATGACTCCCGCCAACTGTTTCCTTTTCCCTCAACTGTTTCAAAATAAAAATCCTCACTACAATAATTCATTATTAAATAATTTAATCATTTAAACTACTCAACTATTTAACTGTTCAGCCATTCCAACTGTCAGTTATCATCAACTATGACTCCTATGACTCCTGCCAAATGTTTCCTCTGCCCACAACTGTTTCCAAATAAAAGTTTGTTTTTGCATTTTATGTTAATATATTTTTGCATTTTCATGCACTGGTAATTCCTCGGAATTACATTTTCTAATTTGCTATTAGGGCAATTCCACGGAAAATTGACTTTTTGTCACATCCATAACGCCAGTGAAATGCCTTTGCATTTGTATGATGTGAATAAAACATTCATTTTTTTGTGCATTTTTTCTCATGTACATTCTTCAGCCAAAAATAGCAAATGCTCAAATTTCATGTAATCATTCACATCATACCATACCATCACATTTTATTGGCGTTATGGATGTTACAAAAAATGTAATTTTCCATGGAATTGCCCATTACTGTTTGCTTTTGTTTATGTAAAGCACATTGAATGACCTCTGTGTATGAAATGCACTATATAAATAAACTTAACTTGACTTGAAGTGGAGAATTAGTGGTTGGTTGGTATGCAAAGAAAAACCCTCAAGCTACTTGAACCTGAAATACAGGTTTCACTGCAAGAAAGTGGTGCAAATTTTTCAAAGAATTTTCATGAAAAAGAAAAGGAGGCACTCGCACAAAAATGTGCTGCGGTCAGGTTGCCAGAAAAAAAAGCCATTGCAGTAGCCCTGTAACATTTAAATCACAGCACCGTGTAAGCCTTAAGTACTGTAGCAAGGAGTTTATTTTAAATGAATGAATGGCAGCTGCTGCAGGAGTGTGGCATTTTTGTTGGTTACTCAAGTTTCCATGTGGCCACGTGGGCTGATTCATCATATCTAATGGTAATTTGGCTCTACGTCTGTGTGGCTTCACCCCAACCCCCAACCCCACACACACCTTTTTTTTTACAGTCCATGAGTCAGGCAGTGGCCATTATCCAGCGCTTCCCCTTCTCCTCGGCACTGCAGCGTATGAGTGTGATCACGGTGGCCCCCGGAGGCCAAGTGGCCGCTGCCTTTCTCAAAGGGGCCCCTGAAATGGTAGCCAGCCACTGCATCCAGGAAAGCAGTAAGGACACATATACTGTACCAAGGGCTCACTTCAGAGGTTAACTGACGCAAACTTGTGTAGCAATGAGAGTTGCTTCACCTAGTCTGATTTTTTTTTTTTTTATCCACAGTGCCTGCTGAGTTCTCTAGCACCCTGCGTAGTTTTGCCAGTGAGGGCTTCAGGGTCCTAGCACTTGCCTACAAGCCACTTGATGAAAAGACAGACCTAAACTCCATGTCACGGTAAATGTCTCTGGGGACTGCTGTCAAGTAGACTTGCTAAACTGTTGAATTCCAGTTTGTGATTAAGTGGAACAAGGGTGATGAATGATACAGATGAATGATACAGTTGCTTCCTCCTGTTGTAGGGACAAAGTGGAGAGAGATATGTGTTTCCTAGGTCTGCTGGTGATGAAGAACCAGGTGAAGCCTGAGAGCCCAGAAGTCATCAGCATTCTTCGTCAGGCCAGACTACGGACTGTCATGGTAACAGGTATGAGCAAGCAGCATTTTTCAGAATACTTGGTTTATGTGACTCACAGTATACACTGATGCATTTCCTCATATTACTTCTGTTATCCTAAATGATTTTGCTGGTTCTTGTTTGTAGTCTAATGTAGTTAATGATACAGTGAAGTCAGGTCATTTTTTTATAATTGTCAGTGCTGCTTCCAAGATAAAACGAGGATAATTACAATGCTTATGGTCATGAATTAAGTGGCAAGATCAATTTGTCTCACTTTCTCTATATTGAGAAATGCAATCAAAACATCCCCTTGAGATTCAAAGTCAAACAATCAGTGCGTCATGGTCTACCTAGCCCAGGGGTGGGCAAACACCGGCCCGCCAAGCACGTTCAATTAATTTGGTTATCTGGCTGCTCGATATTTTTTTCCTGCGATAGAGACTACGTTGGTTAGCTTTACTGCAAACTGCTTTTCACTCTCTTTAGAGAACATTTACAATGTCAATGTCAAAACATCATGTTAAATAGAGATGATAGGCCTAGTCTTAGTTATCTCCTTTGCAGCAGATCTAACGTGAACGCTATCGATCGCTACGATCTATTTAATTAGTCTGCACTCACGAGAGGGAGAGGGAGCGGCAGATTCCAGCTGGCTTGTCATTGTTGATAATTGATATTTTCTTTATATAAGAAACTTTTAAAAGGAAATCATGAAGGCAACAGTAGTTCCCACTACTGACCATTTAAAAACTGTGACGGGGCACAGCCATAGGTACAGCAGTAGTCATAGCGGAGAAGGCATAAGATCATTGAGAAATAAACGTGAAAACGTGAGTTCTTAAAGCAACAGTGCATAATTTATACGTTTGTTAAACAGCATCAAATTAGCAGTAATTTTTTTTCAAGCCATTCATATTTTAAAACAAATACTTTTGATACTAAATGATAGGCCGTTGTGCGGCCCGGAGGCCAATTTTCAAAACCCAATGTGGTCCTTGAGCCAAAAAGTTTGCCCACCCCTGACCTAGCCTGTTCCCATGTGTCAGGTGACAACATTCTCACTGCGGTGAACGTGGCTCGAAGTTGTGGCATGGTGGCCTCCCACGAGAAGGTGATCTTTGTCCATGCCTCGCCCCCTACTGGTCAGTCGCCAGCAGTGCTGAAGTTTCATCTTGGAGAGGGAGGGGTGGAGGCGGACGCATCACAACAAGAAGCAATGGACGTTCTCTCCCAGGTCTGTAAATACCACTGACCCATGTGGCCTTGCCGCATGGCCTGAGGATAATTTAGCTCATGTTGACTATTTATGGAGGCTCTGCTTTCTCTCCCTCTGTTCTCAGGGGCTTTACCAGAGTGGTGTGAGCTATCACCTCGCTGTCAATGGAAAGTCCTTCTCTGCCTTGTGCGACTTCTTTCCTGAGTATATGCCCAAGGTAATACCACTAGAAATCAGCCAATGAGGTTGTAGTGAGGCCTTCCTTATTTATTCACTTTGGAGGTTTTTATGTTGAGAAATGCAAACTAGGATGACTGTGTTATCAAAGGAATCTTGACGGACTTCAGCTCAGAAAAGTTCTGGCACTGGCAGTAAAATAGCCCTTAAGTGCATGAAAGAATGTGCTGGCTGTTTAGTTATTCTGTTTTTTTTCCCCATCGTTGAACTGTAGGTTTTGATGAGGGCCACTGTTTATGCACGCATGGCTCCTGACCAGAAGACACAGCTGGTGACTGCACTTAAGCAACTCAAGTAAGAAAACAGTCAACAAAGAATGGGGGTAGAGGAGCGCCTCTTGGACTCTACGGTGCTCTTTGGATGAAAACTTCAAGGCACTCTCTATTGAAAAAGTTAAAAAGCCTTTATTATCATGGCTTGGTCAAGTTAACCTTCTAAAAAACTCCAACGCGTTTCGGCTACATGCCTTCTTCTGGGAGTTAAGCTAACTCCCAGAAGAAGAAAACAGTCAGTTGTGGAAAAATGGCTTGTAAGACTATTACTAGATCAAATGACTATCCAAAGATCTTGACCATCGAAATGTGATGTTTTGGTAATGTACTGTGTAACATCATATTACTAATATTGTATATATTTTTGCTCATCAACCCATCACACTAACAACATCTTTTTTCTCTCTTCTCATAGCTACAGAGTGGGTATGTGTGGGGATGGAGCCAATGACTGTGGAGCTCTTAGAGCGGCTGACGTAGGAGTGTCCCTCTCGGAGGCGGAGGCGTCTGTGGCATCTCCCTTCACATCAAAAACTGACAACATAAGCTGCGTGCCTCTGCTGATTCGGTGAGACACCACATGGTTATTGTTGTGTTTCCTATTTGCCCATTTACATTCCTGAAGGCATTTCCGGAATGATTTGAATGCACAAGAGGAAGGACTGTTAAACTACAACCTGTTATGCAGTGGAAACTTTTTTGACTGATTGAGGTCTGGACTCTGGCTGGGCCACTCTAAAATGTTGACATTGCTCTCTGTTAACCATTTCTTGCCTTGTTTAGCTCTATGTTTTGGATCATTGTATGGTTTAATGGTCCAATGATGCCTATTGGGACAGGTCTCTTGGCACACTGCTTGATCTTTTCCTCCTGAATCTCAGTGTAGCCTCTTGCTATAGTGTTACCGTTTACTTTCAGAAGGTCACCAGGTTCCCCTGGTTGAAAAACATCCCAAAAGAATACTTTTCTAGCCCTCACAATTGAAATGGACATGGTGTCATTGGAATTTAATTCTTATTTTTTTATACCAATCTTAGGCCATGTCCCTGGGTCAAAAAGAAATCCAGCGAAAGCTAAATTCTTTGTCCAGGTGTGCCCTTATAAAGGTTAAGCTGAGTTGTGCATGTTTGGAGAAGAGTGATCCATGATCAGCATCCAAGATGACTAAGTGATCCATTTTGAGATGGAGTGAAAATTTCAACCACCAAAACACCATCCACAATGTGGAGAATAGCTATAGAAATGTATTAGTTTTGGGTGTTTTTCAGACAATGGAACCTGGTGAACTTCTCAAAGTAAACGGTAACACTAAAACAAGGGGCTACATTGAGATTTTTGGTGGAAAAGATCAGGCAGTCTGCCGAGAGACCTGCCTCAATGGGCATCATTGGACCATTAAACCACACAATGATCCAAAACATACAGCCAAACAAGGCAAGAAATGGTTGACTGAGAACAATATCAACATTTTAGAGTGACAGAGCCAGAGTCCAGACCTCAATCCGTCAAAAAAGTGAGCACAAGGCCAGAGTGAAGGCAAATAATTGTTCCTGACTGAAAACCCGGATTGCTGTTAAAAAGGTGTGGTTTAGAATCATTGTGGAGACATGGAGAGGCTTGGTAGATATTATAAGAATCTTTTTGAGAGTTGTTAATGCAAATAAAGATGTTTCCATTGATTATTTAAAAAGGGTATGAATAATTTTGGACTTGCCATTTTTCATAAAAATGTTAGAAAAGATAAAAACGATTATTTTTTTGATTCCATGTTTCTACCACATTGTCTTACAACCTTTTGGCATGTGGCAATGTCATTTACAGTCAGAACAAACATATTGGTCAAAAGAAAATCAACATTATATCAATATTTGCCAGGGGTATGAATCATTTTGTTCTTAACTGGATATTAATATTTATAATGGTGCACTGTCACTTTAAGAACAATTCACGTTTAGTTCTCAATCTTCTGCCAGCTCTGCTCCGCTACGGCAAGTGCTGTGCCTATGGCTGTGCCCTTACAAGTTATAAATGGTCAGTAGTGTAAACTACTGTTGCTTTCATGATTTTCTTTTAAAAGTTTCTTATGAGAAGGAGATATCAATTTTCAACAATGACAAGCCAGCTGGAACTTGCCGCTCTCTCTCCCTCTCGTGAGCACTGAGATGCGTTCCCAATTAAATGGAGTAGCATAACGTTCAAGTTAGATCTGCTGCAATGTAACATGATGTTTTGACATTGGCATTGTAAACATTCTCTAAGAAGAGTGAAAAGCAGTTTGCAGTAAAGCTAACCAACGTCGTCTCTATCGCAGGAAAAAATAGCGAGCAGTCTGATAACATAATTAAATGCTCAGCAGGCCGGATTAAAGTGCTTGGCGGCCTGTAGTTTGCCCACCCCTGCCCTAAGGGGTCATACGCACCAGAAGTGTAAAGGAATTGTTTGTCCCTTTTGTACAAATGAGAGTATGCTTAATCTTGTGTCTTGCCCCATCAGAGAAGGGAGGTGTTCGCTTGTGACATCCTTCAGTCTCTTCAAGTACATGGCATTGTACAGTCTGATCCAGTTTGCCTCGGTCCTTATCCTCTATACAGTGAGTATCATTATATTTGCACAAAACAATGTACAGCCTCAAGGCCAACATGAAAATGATAACTCTCAACTTTTTTTTTCATGCACCCACCTCTTTATTTGTTCCCAAGGTAAAAACAAACCTGGGTGACCTACAGTTCCTTTTCTTTGACCTGGCTCTGGTCACGCTCCTGGCCATTGTGATGGGGAAAGGAGGCCCTAGCAACGAGCTCCACCCTCAACGGCCCCCGGCCAGCCTGTTTGCTCTGCCGGTTGCACTAAGCCTCCTGCTGCACACGCTCTTTCTGATTCTCACTCAGGTGGCAGCTCTGCTCATCACATACTCTCAGAGCTGGTAAGGGAAATATCTGTTACTTAATGGATAATTGTGGTTATTTCTGTTATATCAGGGTAGAGGGTCATTCACACTAGGAATGATGACAAGAAAGATAACTGTAACTATAACGATATGAATGTCCACAACGATAAGGAAAGTCTCTTTGTGTTGATGAATGTGATGTCTAATGTGATGGATTCTGATTGCTTGTCAGTTTTTTAATCATTCTCAAAATCATACTAAAAGTGATCCCTGACGATATAGTTCTTTGTGTCGTTTGTGAGGACATTGTAATTCATATAAGCTAGAGTGATACTTTTTACCATTACTGTTATGGTAGTCAAAAGCAAATGGGATTTTCTTAACACTACCTTTGGATCTTGCCTTGCAGGTTTGTTCCACTAAACTCCACCTTGGCAGGAGCAGCAAACTTGCCAAACATGGAAGACACAAGTGTCTTTGCAGTGTCAGGGTTTCAATACATCTTCATCTCCATCATTGTGACTAAGGGATACCCTTACAAAAAGCCACTGTACACCAATGGTAAGACAGGGCAGGAAGTGTCCAAACGTATTCGATTCTACCCCAGTATGATTCATCAATCCCTCAGTCGGTTTTTAGTTTCAGAGAATTCTGTAGGGAGAGAAACTCAACTCTGTCATGCTCCCTTCTCCTCTTTGTCCTTAGTGTTGTTTGTGTTCCTGCTGCTCATCTTGTTCGCTGCAATGTTTTTGTTGCTGCTGTTCCCGTTGACCATCCTTCACCGGATATTACAGCTCTATGAAATCACTGACATGAACTACAAGCTGCTGCTGCTGGCTTTGGTTGCACTCAACTTCTTCACTTGCTACCTGCTAGAGGTAAGAAACCCAAGTACACAAATTGGATCATAAAGTGTGCATTGAAAATATGCTGTTTTTAAAATTCTCTATAAATAGAGTCTCAGATAACTAGTTTATTTTATATCCATTATACATTTTAGGCTTTAAAAATTAAAACACTGAGCTGATTGTTTTGTTATGACCATTCTCAAGTCATAACTGGTTCTGTTTTGCACAGGTTTTGATAGACCATGGTGTCCTGAACTGCCTCCGTACACGAGGACAGCACATGTCCAAAAAGCAATACAAACGCCTTGATAACCTCCTATCCGAGAGTCCATCTTGGCCTCCCCTGGACCAACCACTGTCTTCACCACAGTGCACAGTCATTGGGCTTAGCTAGCATTCACTTCAGACCGGTCCTTTCCATTGATCACTTTGAGCCAAAATTGGATCTGTTATCATGTAACACATGGCCAGGGAACCAGGTCCTATAAAGACGCCTATTATATAAGGCACAGTGGAATGTTGAAACACACAGATGCATGCATAACCCACAAGCTGTTATTTGTATGGTGCTGTGATGACCGTACTACTATGTGAAAAGGTAAAACATGTATTAAGTAATGTGCAATAAAGGCGTTTTGTTTTTTACTAATTAAATGGATTAGATTTATCTGTATGACCCATCGTGGGAGTAGTGTGAAATTCTACTTAAACATAACAAATGTTTCACAAATTTCAACACATTGTATTTTAAAAATCCTTTATTAAATGGCCATTTTCTTTAGTATGTACAGGCAGATTTGTGTGTTTGATCAGCATGTGACTAACTCCCCTGGATAAAATCGATATAACTGGACATTTTAAAAAGTCCCTGTGAGACAAAACACAAGGGCAGTCCCCTGATAAGGTCCTGGTAAGTTGAGGACAAACCAGTGAGGACTGAATAGATGCTGAGAGAAATGAGGGAAAGGCAGTAGATGTGATATTGCAAAGGTACAGCAACATTCTCATTTCAATTGCACTGTGGAGCAGAATATAGCCTTTTTGTGCATGTTCGGAGAGACTTTATATAGGTCCCTTTTATGAAAAAAAAAAACGAGCTGTTCAACAGTGTAGGGGGTACAAATCCCTCAAGTCTTTGGAAAGGTTTACATCTCTCCTCCTTTGGGCTTTCACTCAAGAGGTGAAGGGTTAATCACACCATCAGATATAACTTGATAGTGTGCCACCAATTAATGTGAATATTCCTAGTTTAAACACCCAAATTTCATTCAGCTCTCTTGGAACACCAGGGTTCCTACATGAGTAAAGCACATCTGAGAGAATTCAGCGGACAGCAGATATGAGGAGGGAAGAGTGGATGAGAATGGATTAACCATATCCCATACACCACTTCCCACAGGTGCTTTTCTGCACAAGTTTAGAATAACCAATATTTACAGGACAAAATATTGTCATTTTCATGTTTTGATCAGTTTTAAAAATATGTATGGATCTAAAAGCCACTACCATTTCAAACCATACATAAAAATGCAGAAAGCTACTTAAAAATGTATTTTCATCCTGTTATTTCCTCCATCAATTAATTTCTCTTTGCTGTTTTCTTTCATATAAATAAAAATTAGGACAGCTTACAGAGGACATAAGCAGAAGAAAAAGAACAAAAAGCTAACTGTAAACAATAGAACTTCAACTCAACAGCAACAGGTTTTACCAAAAACAACCTTCCTACCTTCCCAATTAAAAATGTATGGCAATTGACAGACTTACTCAATAACCGAAAACTTAAGTAAAACAGTAATGTCAAGACAACATTGAAGGACACATTTGAGCAGTAAGGAGGACTGACTGATTATCAAGAGTGCAACAGGTGGTGTTATTGCTGGGAGTGGGCAGGCATCCTGTGCCCTTCCTGATGTCAGGACTATTCCATTTCTCTATCCTCACCCTTCCCTCAATAATCTTCTTCCAATTCATTCATAGTCTTTTACACAGACCTGTCTGTGTCCAACATCCATGTCAGTCATCTGGCGTGAAGGTTTCTCGTGACCGTTTAGGTTCCAGGCACCGTTCCTTAAGCCACGTGGAGAGAAGGAATCGTTTTGTGTCATTTCTTTCTTCGATCGATGCAAGAGTTTGGGCGGTGGCTGGGGCAGGCAGGTGTACTCTGGGTACATCACAGTGAGTAGTGTCTGTAAGGAGCAATGTCCTCATCACAGTGTACAATGGAGAGAACAGAGGGCGCATTTCCTCTGCTGCTCCGAAAAGTCCCCAACAACAAAAAACGCCATGCGGGGTGGTAAGAGACCACGCATTCTTATGTTACAGATAAATGTCAAATTCTCCTTTTTAAAAAAACAAAAAGCCCTTCCCCAAAGATCCTGAGCCCTCCCCCCAATTTGTCCTCCTCGAGTCTCCTTAGCAGAGATCTGTATTCCTATCTACGCTGCCGAAAGCCTTGTGTACCATCTGGGCCAGCTGGCTGGCGGACCACGTGATTGTTTGATCGGGTGTCGTCTGACGGAGTGGTGTTTATTCTTGGTGATCTGATGGTTGAGAGAGGTCAGAGTGTGCATGTGTGAGAGAGGAGAGGAGCCCAGGTAACACATTATCCATTAAAATAGCTGTAATCAGTTAAAACAAATACAAAAATCTGCAATATCGAGCTGTTACCTGTCAGCATTAGGCCTTTCCTGTGGTGTGTCGTCGGGGGTGGCGCTGCCCAGGATTCTCTTTCGAGCTTCGGCATATTCAGCTTCCCGCTGGGCTAGAGACTTCACCTGTGGCGCTGGGCGTGTCTGCGTCAGTGGAGACCCCAGGGATCCGTTGCTAGAGGGACGCTTAAGGATTCTTATCTGAGGTGGCGGAGCGGCTGGCAGGGAGTCATCTTGGATAACAATGGCTGTTTTCATTGGAGACCGCACGGCATTCCCACCCGACATCCTAGGGAGGGAGGGGGGGGGAGGGATACATATATTTTTAAAAGGTGGATACAGAAGAAAATCCACACCACCTGTGTGCATCATTTCAGATCCATATAGTTTAGTTGTCAGAGCCTATACCTCTCTTTTTGGCTGATTCTTAGCTTCTCTTCCAGTCTTCTCTCCATTTCCTACAAAGAAACACATTTATTGCATTAGGAACTGCAGCAATCAAGACTACAGGACATGTTGAGTGCTCTGAATGGGACAGATGGGAACATGTGAGAAGGTCTCAGTTTCAAAGTTATTTATACATCGCCAGCATAGCAGTTTAAAGGTCCAGTCCATGATTCTAATCCCACACACTTTTTATCAAATTCAGTGAATTGCTAGCGTGTTCAAAAGTATTCATGCCGTCCTGGCTGTGTGTAGAAACAAACGACCGAGCCATAAACAATCCGAGCCCAATCAACAGGATGCTTAAGGAGCACGGACAGGAGAGGTGTAATTTGATAGGCTGTGCTGAGCACAATATCAATAACATTTTGCGAACTGCTGACTGTATATTTTGGTAATCTTGGAAATGTTCGTACTGAATTGAGAATAATCGGTGAAAAATCATACGGTTAACCCTTACAACATAGAATGGATGCTTACTACACTAGCCCTTTGCTAGCTGAGGTCTAACGTTATAGTTAATCATCCAAGCTCTTTCTCATCAAGTTGTTCTCAAACTCTTCAAAGCGCCGTCCTGTCCCATGGGCCGTCAAACTAAATTTAGATGACAAGCAGGGGTTAATTAGCGCAAATATAACTAAGATAGCCGACATGGACAGCATGATCCTTTCACGGAATAATATGGCCCTATGAAAGTTTTAGAATATGGTATTGCAAGCCATTTTTGCTGTCAATCTGGATAACGTTAGTTGCTAGCCCTCAAGTTGTCTAAACATAACTATAGATAGCTTGTTTAAGCGTTCAACGTCCCAAAGTGCCATGGGGCAAGACCTATGGACAGGAGTCTACACAGTACTAGATGCTGCTAGTCAAGACTAAGTAACGCTAGCAGCTAAATGTTGATTTCAGTCTTCAGGCTAGCTAACCTTCATAGCTAGCCATGTTGAGTTGCCTAATGCCTATCCTTACCAACACCCAACACCAAGTTAAGCTAGCTACAAGTGGCCTTTACAGCGGCTACATACACCAGAAAATAACTTGTACGGTGACAACTTATATCGGCAGACGCAGGTATGCTCTGTCTTACCCTTAAAGCTAGTTTTAGATTGGTCTATTAACATAACGTTAACTCCATAACTGAGGTAGCTGCTAGCTGCTATCGCTGAGTTTGCTTGATACATTTCGTTAGCTGGTGAGCTAACATTAGCTAGCAAGGATGCATTGAAAATAATGATCGTGTTTCTCCTAAGTTAATGGCCGGACATTGAAATCAGTTTACACGTATTAATGGTGTTCCATAAAAAAAAAAAAAAACAGACACCTCATCCTGTCGTCACGTACCTCTAAAGAGTAAAAGTGCCAACTAAGTCTTAAAATAACTCTTCAAACTCCATTCCCCTTTAAGTGGCGGCCTACTTCCGACCTCGCCGTGGAACCGTGTTACCCCTTTAGCAGCATTTGGCTAGTTACTTTATAGCTAATTGAAAGACCAGTTTAGCTACTATGTATTCCGAGAAAGTGTCTAAGGACAGACGTGTTACACTATATTACCTTGTAACATTGCCATTGAACCCATCAAGGTATCGATCTTACCCCACTGTCTGCTGCCTCCTCCCAGCTCTCGGCAACCTCATCATCATCCATGATTCACTCTCTTCGTCAGAATGGGGTTCCCCCAACACAAGCAAATCCGCAGTCTTCTTCTTGTATTCTGGTCATAGACTGTGGTTCTGGTACAAGAGCGCAGTACTGGCACCTACTGTACTGGGTGTGAGAGCTAGCTTCAGCTTCCAAAGATGGATAGCGTAGCGCCAGCTTGTCACCTTCAAAAGTTCTCTCATTCATTTGAAAGAAATGCACATTTGTGTTCTACATTAATTAAAAAATCATGACAATATGACAACAGACCAGGGTTAGCTATATTGGCTTTGTGGACCTCAAATTCAAAGGCTGACTTAAGGCATCACACTTGCGATTTTTCGTCACTATGTTTTGTACAAGATTATTTTAGATTAAATCGTGTGTGTTAAAAGCTGACTTTCAACAGGCTGGTGGTGCGACGATGTAGGTCTAGGACATATGTTCACAATGTACTTTGAACTCCAGTTTATTAACATCACGTGAAATTCTGCAAGACGAACCTCATCTGTCAGCCAGGGTGGTTTCGCACATGCAATTTGAGGTAAGCCCGAATTACTGATCTCAAATTACTAAAAATAGGCTAGGCTTAAATTGAAATGGAAGGATTGTCATAGATGCCATCGCATGGAGGCAAATATTAGTCCTGAAAGCAAAGCTGATTGGGTTGGTTTAGGAATTGGTGCAGGCTTTAAATTCCTCGCAGACGTCATTTTTTAAATATCAGTTTTGTTGAGTGATCTTCCAAATACAGAATCATGAAATCTTATTTGTGAGTGCAAGAGTTGTTTGAGTAAGTAAGGGTCTGAGATTTTGAAGTGACTCAGTTATGTGATCTCTAGGCTGCTATGGAATATCAAACTCGTTGTCCACTGCTGGAAGTGCAGGGGATACCATTGCTAAAGCCAATAGTTGCACACTGGGAAAGGGTCGAGAGATTTAGAGCAGAGCCTGGTGACCTGCTCATTGCCACTTACCCTAAAGCAGGTGAGTAGGCCTATAGGCTACACTGGCAGTTAAACCAACTAGCCTATAGCAAATATGGACAGTTAATACAAAGTTGTGAAAATGGTTTGGACTGCACAATGGGGTCATTCCACGTCAGTTCAACCAGGGCCCACGCACTTAGGTCTCAAAACATTCTGAAAAAATTACCAGGTGTACCTGTTACCCAGGAGACACACTGTAAAATTACTCTTATGTAAGATCAATACTTTCCAAGATACAGCCAGTTTTATAGGGGGAGGGGGTGTCGATTTTGCTCGGCCTCTTTTTTTTGTCAAAGTTCACAAGCCCACAGCGCAAGAACTAAACCATGTAGGAGGCTCAAATTGTGCATCCTGGTACATAAATAGGAATAGTATGTAGCAAAATCGTCACGTTTGGTCTGTATAATCCTGCATGGTCATAGCTGTCCCTCAAAGTTGATACAAATTTTATTGGAGTTTTTGTCTGGGCTCTGTTTAAGCCTTCAGAAGACATATTTTTACTCAACATAGGCTCTTGATTTATTTTCCTTACTGAGATAAGTAGAAACACTCTCACAAAAACAATGAACAGAAAATAAATCCTTTCAGGGGTCTGAACAGCAGACCTCACAAGTCCTGAAAAATCATTTTGGTTATCATTTTCAGAGCACCCAAACACCTTGTGGGAATATACAAATTTTTTTAAAAGTTTTTTCTTTATTCTCCATGATCCCTTCTTTTGAAAACACCAATTTGACTTGTCTTATGCAAATCTTTTTTTTTTTTTATTTTCCACCCTGAACATGGGCAAAATGCCCCATTGACATCAATATGTTTTATATAGAGTCACCACACTGCCACCTGTGGTTGTATAGAGTAACCTGTGGTAGCTCTATACAAAACATATTGATGTCAATGGTGCATTTTGCCCATGTTCAGGGTGGATAGTGAAAAAGAAAGATTTGCATAAGACAAGTCAAATTGGTGTTTTTAAAAAGAAAAGATCATGGAGAATAAAGAAAAAAATATTTAAAAAATCTTTGTATATTCCCACAAGGTGTTTAGGTGCTCTGAAAATGAGAACCAAAATGATTTTTTAGACTTGTAAGGTCTGCTGTTCAGACCCTGAAATTATTTATTTTCTGTTCATTGTTTTTTGTGAGAGTGTTTCTACTTATCTCAGGCTCTTGATTTATTTTCCTTACTATGTTGAGTACAAATATGTCTTCTGAAGGCTTAAACAGAGCCCAGCCAAAAACTCCAATAAAATTTGTATCAACTTTGAGGGACAGCTATGACCATGCAAGATTATCCAGACGAAACATGACGATTTTGCTACATACTATTCCTATTTATGTACCAGCATGCAAAATTTGAGCCTCCTACATGGTTTAGTTCTTGCGCTGTGGGCTTGTGAACTTTGACAAAAAAAAGAGGCCGAACAAAATCGACACCCCCCCCCCCCTGTAAAACTGGCTGTATCTTGGAAAGTATTGATCTTACATAAGAGTAATTTTACAGTGTGTCTCCTAGGTAACATAGGTACACCAGGTAATTTTTTCAGAATTTTTTGAGACCTAAGTGCGTGGGCCCTGGTTGAATTGACGTGGAATGACCCAATGAGAAAAGTTGTTATCTTTTCCACAGGAACAACATGGACTCAGGAGATAGTTGACCTGCTTTTAAACCACAATGACTTTGACAAGAGCAAACGTGCTCCAACTCATGAACGCATGCCCTTCCTTGAGATGACCTCCCCAAATCCTACACTGTCTGGTCAGTGAATTTGAGCTCACAATATCATCTTACATTTCTCTCCTGTGAACTGAATTTTCTCTGAAACAATGTCCTTATCACAAACCAATGATGCAGGTATAACCAAATTAGAGACAATGGACCCTCCACGAGTTATTAAAACACATTTGCCTATCCAGCTTGTTCCCACAACATTCTGGGAGGCAGGTTGCAAGGTGAGACACAGTCAAATATAGACTCATGCATGTATGTTGCGTGCCAATGAATATTATTGCATGTTAAATGTTTTCTAAACTATAGCTCCCAGCACACATAGGCCTAATGAAAGCATAATTTGCTCATTTTTATGTGTTTCTATGTTATAGGTAATATACATGGCACGTAATCCCAAAGACAATGTTGTGTCATATTTCCATTTTGACCGAATGAATCTAGTACAACCAGTACCAGGACCATGGCACCAGTACTTAGATAAGTTCATGAAAGGACAATGTACGTATGTATAAGTATAAGTATATATATTCTTTTGATCCCGTGAGGGAACTTTGGTCTCTGCATTAATCCCAATCTGTGAATTAGTGAAAAACACTCAGCACACAGTGAACACACAGTGAGGTGAAGCACACACTAATCCTGGCGCAGTGAGCTGCCTGCAACAACAGCGGCGCTCGGGGAGCAGTGAGGGGTCAGGTGCCTTGCTCAAGGGCACTTCAGCCGTGCCTACTTGCAAGTCCGAAACGCTAACCAGTAGGCCACGGCTGCCCCAAAGTTGCTGCTGAGCCAGCCAGGAGTTTGGCTGTTGTAGATCCATTGTTACATGGGTAGTGTATTTCTGATTTAGGATGTTTGAAATATTTTCATTAAGTCTTTTTATATCATTCTCCACAGTGGGATGGGGTTCCTGGTATGATCATGTTAAAGGATACTGGAGAGAGAGAAAAAAGAAGAATATACTTTATCTGTTTTTTGAAGACATGAAGGAAGTATGTTTGTACTCATTTTGCCTTTAGTTAAACTGAGCTGACATGCCATTTTATTGATATAGGTGACGCTTAATGCTTTTAGATTGGCTTATTACTTATTTTCTTTCAAATTACTTTTGCACACCAGAACCCACACCAGGAGGTGGTACGCATTGCTCATTTTCTTGGACAAAACCTGTCTAAAACACTGATTGATGAGGTAGTACAGAAGACAACATTTGTTACCATGCGTGACAATCCTATGGCCAACTATTCATCTGTGCCCAACACAATCTTTGATCGGCGAGTCTCAGAATTCATGAGAAAAGGTGAGAAACAGGAGAAGGGGTAGAAGAGCTCAGTTAAGCTGTAGAGACTGTGTTCTCTGAACTTTGTTTTCCCCTGTGTCTACAGGAGAGGTTGGCGACTGGCAAAATCATTTCAGTGCTGAACAGAACACCATATTTGAGGAGCACTATAGGAAAATCATGGAGGATGAACCCATTCCCTTTCGTTTCTTGATCTGATTCTATCCTTTGTAAAATGTGTGTTTGCTTTTGGCAAATTGATTGTGTACTTATGTTAATATTGATGAAAACAATACTGGTCATACAATCTTTAAGCTATTTACATTCCATAATGTTACTAGTCTGAGAATTATTTTTTTAAAGTAGTCTTCTAGTTGCGGTATAGTGTGTAGCTACATTGCAATACATTTAAGTAGGTTTCTCTGGGATTACTTTAGAGAGGGGTGAACCACTTCTCTAGTGTGTTTTGTCCTTGGTTAATATGTAATGTACATTGCGGTCAAGCGTCTGCTAAGAAATGTCTGCTAACTAAACATAAACAAACTTGATGTCATGCACAATCAAGGACTTTGCCTTTAATTACAACACTGGGCTTCTGCTCATATTCTTAAACCCATTTTCCTTAAGTGTCATTCTTACCACTCACTGTTTCAATGAATAATGCACGTGCCTATCTTATAATGGCATTTGAAAAATAAGATTGTTATTATGAAATAAAACTTTTATTCACTTGAGCCAGTGTCGTGGAAAAACTAGTCCACTTTTGAATCCACTAGCAATTTATCACTTGAATATTACTAATTAGCACTCTGGGACAAGGCGTCCGAAGGAGACAGAACAGACAGGAGATCTCTGAAGAATGCTGAATCTTTATTCACTGTATTGCAGTGATAATCCAGTCTAAACGATGTTCAGACCAGGTGTCAAGCAATAGGGTGAGGTTAGATGTCATCAGATGGTGGCCCCCGATGAGATCCGAAATCAAAATGGCTGCGGCCTATCTTTTTATACTCCTTAACCTTGAAGTTGGGCCTTCTCGCCTCCCTCGAAAGACACCTGTTGACCTATCAGCATCCACCAAGGTTACGGATATTGGTGGGACCCCTTGTCATATCATGCATAAAAATGATATGCAAAACTGTCTGATTCTGTTTTTTTCCAGTTTCCATTACCTCATCCTCTCGCTCTTGACCGTCTAGGCCCAGTGTCACTGTGCACTCATTCACCCCACTCTTTGACACCTGGCCTGGTCTGCTTAAGATGTGTCCAGGCCTTGAAGTCTCATAATAATTGCAGTAATATCAAAGTTTATAAAAAACCATACATGCATCCTTTAAGTCATAGAAATCCACCACACCAGTCTTGCAGCTTTGCTTGCATGATACCATTGCTTCCTAAACAATACCTGCTGTAGATATTAGCCTACTGTAGGCAGTGGGCTAGCCTAATCAGCACAAATTCTGACAATCCCAACCATTCTGGGTGCTATTCTGTATGTAAATGTAGTTTCCTCGAGCATGGAACGCCTTTCCCTGTCAGGTGAACAGATAAATAGTTTGCTTACAACAGGAGACTAAACAGCACGCCAAATAATATACACACATATATAATTCAGTTATGGCAAAACAAATGGTTGCTTTAGTTTGGCCATTAATTTGATGCGTCATGAGTCTTAACGATAGTGGTGTGTCAAAAAGTATTGCCACATTGGATTGCCTTGACCTTTGAAACTCAGCAGCAACCGAAACAAAGTGAGAATTGACTTGCTAGATTATGTATGGATGGCTCAAATGTTAATTGTGGTATATGCGTACTCTAGCCCAGTTTGGAAAGACAATCCGTGTCGGTTGACTGCTACATTATTTTTAGGTTACCTACTGTTGATTATTGTAACGACTTAAGTAGGCTATACAAAGGGGACGAACTCATTTTAATCCTCAGAGAACGGCGAAATGCTGTCTTTTTTCACTTCTTTAATTCCGTCTCTACCGAGTTGGTTACTGTTTGAAACAAGTCCTGTCGATAGTTTTATGCAAGGTGAGTCGTCAACGTTTTCTGCTAGACATTTCTGCGTTAATCCTAGCCTATTCGATTTTTTATTACTTTTGCTATATGAAGCGTATAGGCTTCATGGCTACTTTCAGACTAATTTGAAAGCGCTCATACTTTCACATTTAAAACAGGAATTGTTGGAGCATGTGGGATCTCAGTGCTTTGCAGTCTACTGAGAATTCACGTATTCATTGAGTCAGAGAGGTGAGAACAATTTTCTAATCGTCATTGTGCGTTGCCTATTTAATAAAATCACAGTGCCTTAAGCCAAACCTTTTAATTAAACTCGGTCGGATTTGAGTGCATTGTGCATGCCATTGTTTTATTGATATAAACTCAGAAGTTAACCTTTAACCCAGATAAGGTCACCTCTTGCCTGTAACCTGTCAGTAGTATTTCATCAGTATAAACAATATATTTGTTTGACTCTAAATGAGCATAAGTGGCCTTTACAGATTATGGATAGTTTTGACCTTTCTAAACTTTTATAAAATATATTTTGTCCAATTATATTCAGAAATGAAAATGACAAAGGTAATGAAGGGAAATCAAAACCAAGGGCAGGCCACCTCAAGTGGCTGTTTGGAGCATTCCAGTTTTGGTTCCTCACAGGGATCCTTGCTATTGTGGGGTCACAAGTTGCATCACTGGTTGTTCTTGAATTCATACTGAGAGTGATTTCAGCACGAGTCACTGCTGGACCAGTAAGATTGTCCTTTTTTTCTGCATGCAATTAAATACTTGTAACTTGTTCTTGTATTCAGGCCAGATATATAATGTTATTATATTTCCTCTTTACAGGATTCCCACACTGGGTATACAGAGAGGTTACTTGTTCAGTGTCAATTCTCTGTGGGATGTGCACTAAGCTGCAGTCTTCATTTTCTCCACAAGGAGGCACCCCATCGCTGGTTGAGTCTTCTGCTTGCCACAGCACTGAGTTGGTTCTTGGCCAGTCAGTGTTCAAGACTATATCAACATGTGAAGACACTATTCCATTTGCACAGTTCACAGCGCTACTGTGGTATCTGTATTGGACTATTAACCTCAGGATCTTCCATCCTAACCTTTTTATGCTGTCTTCTTATTCTCACGTTCACTGTGGCTGCAATTGCTGCTTTAATTTCCATCAATCAGCAGTTTTTGTCAGCCAAAGAGGCTATTCGGTTCTGGACACCCTTAACAATCTGCTATACACTGCTTGTGGTGTCTACACAAGGTGAGTAGAATCAGAGGATATGGGATGGGTGGTGGTATAAACTAAACAATTTTACATTTTACTTTATCCCCTCAGAACAACAACGGCAACCCACTAGCCAGACAGCTTTTCACACAGTGGTGGTACGACTCGGAGGCCTATTTCTGCTGATGCTGACAGTGGGCCAATGGGCAGATATGTTCCATGTCCTCGTGTGTTTCCTGGGAGAAGCAGCTTGTTTAATTCCTACTGAAGACCTACTGAATGCCAGAGAAAATGTGAGCATGGCCCATAAGCATTCCCCAACCCCCATGTGCTTAAATGAAAGAGTGCAACATTAAACTATACTGTTTTCTTTTGCAGGGTACAGCAAAAGTTCACAGTAACCAGGATCTGAAAGGATACAACAGAAGACATTTAAACAAAAATGAAAGTAATTAACACTATAGCTGACTGCCTTTCTGTACTTTTTTTCTAATTTCTTGTTATAATTTATACTTTTGTTATCGTTATGTATTGTTACTTTAGGTATATGTGGGACTTGCAAGTAAAGAATAATAAATGAAGGCTAAATATCATGTTATTGGCAGTAGTCTGCAATGTACTGTATGGTAAAGAAAAGGCCTACTAACATTTTTCAGTGTTTGAGACACAAAAGCCCCTGATAACTTTAATGATTTCACATGGATCATGATGCCCACATCATGTGATGCCAAATGAGCCTATATCAAATGTTACTGGGCCTAATAACTCATTTATAATAATTACACTCATGTTGTTGATAACATGTTGTACCAGACCAGACCAGTCCGATTTAAGGTACAAAAATACTCTGCTATTGCTAATCCAGCTGATATGCTACTTAAAGTGGTGAACCATTGGATTAAATCAAGTGATCCTGAACACATACCATCTAAAACTTGCAGACCACCACAATGTGACTGCTCGCCATAACATTTATTTTTAGTTTTGCCTGACATTCTTTGTAAGAATTAATCGTCAGACCTCAAGTATTTCAACTGAGGCAACAGATTGAAATGACCTTTAAAACTACACATTAAAAGTTAGTGCCTTTCAAGATTGTGTGAATACTCTAAAGTTACAACAGTGGGTTATGATGACAGACAATGACAGCTAGCCAAACAGGCAAACTGCACATCAAGTAGTCCTAAATGATAAAAAAAAAGGCGTCTGCCAGAGAAGAACTGCTCCAAAATATGTCAAAACACCTGGCTTGTCTGATTCTTTGAGGTTTCGATTGTTACACACTTTCTTCCAACACTGCTTTCCCCAATGGCTCCTAGATCTAGGCCTTTTAATTGTTCACATCTATGAACTAAAAAACAATTAGGATGCTAAAAAATCTGTTTCTAATGCTAACTTGCTCATGCAAATAATTAGCCATAGCGACTCATGATGCGATCTGGGAAAACCCTTCACATTATGCAATTTTACCAACTTAAGATTTTGGATCCAGGATTTTGCTATAGGGGACAGTGTCCAGAATGTGGATGGTGTCAGAATCTTAAGTTGGTGAAATTTACCAGAGAGGGTTGAAACAAAAAAAAAAAAAAAAAACAAAGATTTTTGAGTGCACCATGTGAAGGGTTTTCCTAGATTGCATCACATTTTAGTACCATTATGGCAAACATAAAATTTGATGTCTGAGAATGTTTAGCTTGCATACAGCTCTGGAAATAATGAAGAGACCACTGCAAAATTCAGTTTCTCTGATTACTATTTGTGTTTGAATAAAAGGTTCAGTTTTGTTTTTTTCTGTCAACTACTGACAACATTTCTCCCAAATCCCAAATAAAAAATATTGTCATTTAGAGCATTTATTTGTAGAAAATGACAAATGGTCAAAATAACAAAAAGATGAAAGTGTTTTCAGACCTCAAATACTGTAAAGAAAACAAGTTCATATTTATTTATAAACATTGTCAATCACAGTTTTCATGCATCTTGGCATGCTCTCCACCAGTCTCTCAAATTGCTGTTGGGTGACTTTATGCCACTCCTGGCACAAAAAATCAGCGCAGTTTTGTTTGATGGCTTGTCACCATCCATCTTCCTCTTGATCACATTCCAGAGGTTTTCAATGGGGTTCAGATCTGGAGATTGGGCTGGCCATGACAGGGTCTTGATCTGGTGGTCCTTCATCCACACCTTGATTGATTTAGCTGTGTAGCATGGAGTATTGTCCTGCTGGAAAACCTAATCTTCAGAGTTGGGGAACATTGTCAGAGCAGAAGGAAGCAAGTTTTCCTCCAGGATAACCTTGTACGTGACTTGATTCATGCGTCCTTCACAAAGATGAATCTGCCCGATTCCATTGCTGAAGCACCCCCAGATAATCACCGATCCTCCACCAAATTCACAGTGGGTGCGAGACACTGTGGCTTGTAGGCCTCTCCAGGTCTCCGTCTAACCATTAGACGACCAAGTATTGGGCAAAGCTGGAAATTGGTCTCATCAGAAAAGATGACCTTACTTCAGTCCTCTATCGTCCAATCCTTATGGTCTTATGCAAACCTTAGCCTGGCTCTTCTTTGCTTCTCATTGATGAAAAGCTTTTATCTAGCTTGATTTGCTACATGATTTGAACCTTGCCCTTAGGAATTAGGAATTTCGAATCGTTCTCATTGTGCACTTCACCCCATTTGCCACTCTTCTTGTAGGTCTTTTGATGTCATCCTATAGTTGCTGAGTGGCATTCAAATGAGTTGACAGTCATCCTGCAGGCTTTGTTGACCCCACTGTCTGCTGCTTGACCTTGTTCTTATGAACCGCTGTCTTAGAAATTTTAAGGATGGAAGCCTGACACTCACTGTATCCCTCTCTCAGTAAAGACAGAATTGAACCCTTCTTTTCCTCACTCAAAAGCTTTCTTTTTAACTCTTTTGGCATGGTCAATAGTCATTTTTTGTTTCCAATTACTTTTGACATACTAGCATTGTTTTTGCCATCCATCCTATTGCAAGACGGTAGTGATGACCACAGCAGAGGTTTTTTATACTTTCCCTTACAAAACAAACTGCATAGGCTACTTCAAGTATCAAAATTGTTTTGGAGGAAATATTTGTGTTTCTTATGCAGGAAATGCAGTATTTTGTACACATAAAATGCATTTTACTGTATAGGCTACTGTATACTTTACTGCAGAAATGCAGTATTTTGGACATGAAAATAGTGTACTGCACTGTACTGTAGTATATAACGCTACTATAGGCTACGAAAAAAACTGCCTGTTTTTTGTAAGGGTTTCCTCGTTACATAAGATTTGATTCAGGTTATCACCTAGGCCTACCTTATTAAGTAGAATGAGGTGTGCTTGTGTTGGAATTCAACAGACACTGGAATGGAATGGCTGTCATGTAGCCTAGAGATGCTTATTTCAGAAAAATTGGCAGCTAGTGGTCTCTTTATATTTTTTTCGTCAGCTAGCTTATGTGCAACTGTTACAATTTAACAGTCAACGAAACTGTTACAATGTTAACAAAAAAGAGTAGGCTACAGAGTTCCTCTGCAACACGCTATAATCATACCAGACTTAGACTCCGTCTGAAATCTCAATTAGACGGACTCTCGAGCGTCACAAAATGGCCGAAACGTTGAAATAGTTTATTTTGGACGGCCAAGGAGACAAAATGGCGTCAATCTGAAGACAAAGCAACAAACACCTCATTTGAATGATTTGTAAAAACACTCATTGGGGAAGATTTTTTCTTAGAACATCTGACAAGAATGCGCTGCAATCCGTTTGTTCTCTAGCTTCATGAATCCATCGAATTACAGACCCTGAACAATAAGACATGGGATTTATATGAAGAAATATCGATTCATAACAGATTACTCCCAGCGAATAAGAACGCTGAAGGAGCACGCCTATGATGTAGGCTAGTATATCGACATAGTGGAGCAAAGTAATTCCTTTAAAAATGATACGGTAATAATCCGGTCCAAACGTGCTTTGCTGGTGCATAGCCAGTTATCATCTCCTTGGGATTCGCTTTTCTGGCTTAAGTTGCAGACAAAAATCTTAATTGTGAGAAGCGTGTAACTCCAAACCCACAGAACATTCCCACTGTTTATCTTAGTGGACCTTTTTCGCCTATACACCAGGCAGTCTACATTGCCCATGTCTTGCCTAGGCTGCTAGATATTCAACCACTCGACAGAACCAAATTTCACAATCCGTCTATGTCTTTGTGGGCGTTTCTTGCGCATGCGTTTTGGACTCGCTGCAGTCTTGCCGCATTTTACCGCGTGCGTGGTTTACATACAGAAAGAGAAAGAATGACACCATTTTATTGGGAATCGTTTTGTGAAGGATTCCTCTTTGCACATGCAATACCTTATGTCATGAGACCTAAAGTCTGTGTGTGATTAAAACATGTTGAATGTTGTTTTCTCCGTAAAGACTGCACATGTACGGGTATTAATAAGCTTGGACAATGTGTGGAGAAGATTGTGATTTTTAAGAAGAATTTTGTGGAGAAGATTTAGATTTTTAATGTCATTGTAAATTAAATAAAAATATATATTTTAATAGAATTAGACAACCTTATTAAGCTATGTGTTGACTATTGCTAGTCATCTCAAGACCTACGCAGTCTGATAGTCTAACCTTAGGCTACCTCTGATTGATTTATTTTAACAGGCCTTAGCCTAGGCCTACTTTTGCAAAGTTGGACACTTTAAGGTTTTTCATTATGTATAAAGTTGGTTCTGTTGCCTGTAGGAGTGTGTGTGTTTGTAGATGTAAACAGTTGTGGCGTGTGTCTGGCAACTTGTGTCTGTTTGCATCAAGAAAAGACAAGAAAGACTTATTATTTACTAAAAATGTTCGAAGGTGCCATGGCAAACAGCATGACACAGGCGTCACCACTTCCTTGGGTAGAGATCGAGGCAAAGCAAAGGTCGCGTGAAATCAGGGGCGCGCCTGGTCACGCGAACAGCAATGGAGCGCGTTCTTGACAGCGCGCGCTCTCCTAGACAGCAGAGAATCAAATACATCGTCCAGGAGCAAGCATAGAAGCAAGTCCAATGGTGGTGGGATCCAGTCGAAGCTAACTGTCGATGATTCACTCACAAGATATCGCAGCGCCTGGATTGCAACGTACACAATCATTTGGTCTGGATTAAAACATATACAGTTATCTGCATGGTCGGGGGACAAGATTTCGCAGTATGGTCCGGGAAACCAGACACTTATGGGTGGGGAATTTACCAGAAAATGTACGAGAGGAGAAGATTATTGAACACTTCAAACGGTGAGTTAGCAAGCTAATGTTTACAGCAAATCTGACTGAATAAGTATTCTGTAGTGCATGCATGCCTGTAAAGTAACTTAAGTTATAGCATGATTTACGCATAGTTAGCCAGTTAGGTAACGTAAGGTAGCAAGATCTAACCTAAGTTAGCTAGCTAATGTTAGTTTACAACCACCAGGACAAATAAAACAACTAAGATTTCTTGCTAACGATAACTATCTGATTTTCATCCACTGTATTTTCTATCAGCGATGTAAAGCAACTGGGCAGCAATTACACCTGGAAAAAGTGCGTTTAGTGAGTTGGCAGACGTTAGATGTTTAACAGCTGCACTGTGTCACGTTAGCTATGTTGGTTAGCTTGTTAGCTATCTGTGTGGTGAGTTTTGGTACGGTAGTAACATTAGCCATATTTAGGTATCAGAGTTGGACATGGCAAGCTAACGTGCTCAGTAGAAACACACGGACGTCAGTAACGAATTGGCTGAAGTTTCTGAATGGCTTGTTATTTACCCTGGATTTAACCTTACTGATTAATAACAATGTTCCGTGTTGGCTAACGTTGTTGCAGTAGCTTTATTAGCAAAGCATAGCATACATGATCTTTGCTTCTCATTAGCTAACGTTAACTTTTTTCGCCTTGGTTATTTGCGAGCCAACGTAACTTAGGCAGCTGTGCTAATATCGACATTAATTATGTTGACTTTTAGTGTAATGTTAACGTTGTAACATTTAGATAGTCTTAACGTTAGTCAGTGAAGTTATTGAACAACGTTGCCAGTGGTAGCATTACTCTAACATGGGGCGACACGATCACCGTGTCCGCCAATCACTGTCAGTTTTAAGCAAGCCTTGCCAGATAGTTGACGTGGTCCGTGTCATTGGTAAGTTGGATTGTATTTAGGAGAACTAAATTGACCAGCTCCATAGCTTGAGCATGGTTGCTGACAAAAGTAACATTAAGCCACAAAGTATTGCATGCGTTTACGAAGTCACCGCAACGCTACTGAGGTTGTGCAAGATTTGTTTCAATGTATTTTAGCAGGACTGATTAGATATTTTTAACCCTCTATTTTGCCAAGTTCCTCAATGTATCTAAAAGGAGAACCAGGCTTGCGCTATGATAGCTAATGTTAGTTAGCAACCTAACCTGGTAACCATAGTTACTAGATCAGTGTTGGCTCCCAGCTTCTTCGATCTGTGACTAATAGTATTATCAGAGAATGTCTTATGTTAACTTCCTGCCAAAGAATGTAAAAATCTGCAGGTGGACATCGAAATCTAGTAGCCACTGCAGGGTTTGTGGAAGTTTGCCTCAACATGAGTCGTGGAACTTGTCAGATATCATGGACTCCTGTGTCAGACAAGTATCCGTTGTCGAGCATGTGTGAGATGATGTAGTGGCCCGACATGTGTACGGAGTAATCTTGAGGTGGTAAAGAAAAAGACTTTACCAGATACACACTGTAGATGTATGTTTACTGTACGTGGGATCGTAACCAAGTCATTTTAAATCGACTTGAATGTGCCCAGAATTATAACTCGAAAGATGCATGTTCATTAAACAGCTATTTTAAAGCCATGCTGTCGGTGTAAAATCCAGAAGAAGTCTATTTAAAATGTTTTTTCTGGTCGCATATTTGGAATGCTGCTGTCTATTTTACCGAATATACTCTGATCACTGCATGTCAATACCATGACGGTCATATACATTAAAATAGAGCGTCTACTACATATTAAATGCAAAAGATCACATTGCCATCATGGCTGGTACTTTAACAAATTCCCGCTCATTGCATCCTTGTGAAAGTCGCCAGTGTGATCCCAATCGTATCGACATTGACCATGAATGCTGGTCATTATAGAGTACCTTATTTTTCTGGTAGCCTTGTGGTTGTAATGATAAAGGCAGCCATATAAGTGTTGCAATTGCTGGCGTGTAACCATTGCCTTTTTCGAGTGTCAAATGTCATTAGCATAAATTGTTACAAATCTAACGCTACTTCACCTAATTTACTTGTTTAACTCGATGCATATATATCTGGGATTGTAGTACAACGTTTACTATAAGGTTATATGACAGAAACATTTTACGAGTGTGATTGTGAAACGATAAAAATGTTACCAAACAGCCCCCTATGCTCACACGTTTTGGTGCCATAGCATGGCAGCCCAATGCGGGAGAATCTGTTGAAGATTGGGACGGGCGAATGAGTAAGCAGTGTGAATATATTTGTAAAATGGCGACGAAGATTGTACAGTCAATGTGGGAACTGGCATATTGCGCTGCACACCTCACACAATCTGTTGAGACGCGTGCGAAAGCGGGTGTTTTTTTTTTTTGGGTCCTCATATGGAACACATTGTTTTCAGACTCAATAGGCTCAGGTTGTAGCCTACGCCTCCTTAGAAAAATGTCCTGTGATTCCAAATGATTTAATCTTTTCGGTCTCGTGACAGAACTGGCGCGCTACTCGCTACTGGAGCGCTACGCGCTACAATGAATACTTGTACCTTGTACCTGTGGTAGGCTACATGAAAACATTTCCGTATTTAGGTGTTAAACGAAGTTCAGTCGATCTGGACCACGTATCCATCATGCAGTTGTCCTCGTAATACTTGCTCCACAAACAAATCTACAATGCAGATAGTTCACTGGCCTCCCCTGAAAAGAGCACGTATATTCTGCTGTGTTCATGTAGATAAGGGGTGCAGTTCCATGGGGGCGGGGACACTCTTAGATGGTCTCACACATTACCATATCGTTTTTTTGTTTGAGGTTGGTGAAGTACATTGTCAGGCAGATTGCGAAATCTCATGAAATAAAAGACTCACCAAGAGATACTAACTAGTTTCTCCATGATTTATTTTTTAATGAACCCTCAGATTGACCCCCCTCCTTGTGTTTACCCATGAGTGCTGAAATACGTTTATAATTTATTTCTTTGACTTTGACTTTGTTGTTCTGTATTGCTACCTGTAGGAATATGATGTTAATCTTATTAGGCAAATTACATGTTATAAAGGTACTTAAATCAACACTAGGCTCATGGTGTAGTAATATAAGCTTAGTCATCTTTTGTTCAAGTCAAGGAAGTAGTTCTTTCTGCCTGTATTTTTGTTAGAATCAATCACATCTAGAGTGAGGTACTGTACAATATAGCATGAGTGGATCCATGCAAGTTGGTATTTGTGAGCTTTCATTGCTACTGGCGATGGCTAGACATTTTAAGTTCTTGGAATTGTCATGTGGTAAAAACAAGAGGGTTCCTGCCTTCACTACCTAATGATATGTTTTTTGTTGTTGTTGTCCTTTGTCTTTATATCAGATATGGACGTGTGGAGAGTGTCAAGGTCCTGCCGAAGCGTGGGTCAGAGGGAGGAGTTGCTGCTTTTGTGGATTTTGTGGACATTAAGAGTGCTCAGAAGGCACACAACTCCATCAACAAGATGGGGGACAGAGACCTGCGCACAGATTACAATGAACCAGGAACAATCCCCAGCGCAGCCCGTGGACTGGATGATAGCCTGTCCATAGGCTCTCGTGGGCGGGATGTATCAGGGTTCACGAGGGGGGCGGGGGGCCCTGTGTACGGGCCTCCTGCATCACTCCACAGCAGAGATGGACGCTATGAACGCAGACTAGACGGGTAAGTGGACATAGTTTCTCTGAAGGCAGGGGGACATTTTGTTTCTTATAGAAAGCCTTTTCCCAGGCATCAGGCATTCTCTGATCATTTAATAGATTGTTTTTTGGGGAAATAAACAATGCAAACCAAAAACACTGAAAAAAGAAAGGGAGAAAAGATACAAATGAGGAGTGAAAAGGAATTCACACAGTCCTGTTTCTTCAGGCGTCCCATTATGTCCTTTGAACCCCTTCGTTGCTCTTGGAGTCATACACTTTTAGAGATCCAAAGAGAGCAAGTTCATGCATCGCGAACACACATTCATTATGTATTAAGGTATTTAGTAATGGGTTATAATCCATTTTGAAAGTAAATCACCATGTGAGTTGGATGTAACATTTTACGGAGAATCCAGGGCATGTTTTGGATGTCATAAGATTCCCTGGGATTTACGGATGCGGATGTGATTCTGTTCCGGCGGCAATACCTGGGATCATCCTGATCTGGAGTACAGTACCGCCCGTGGTGGATTAATATCTTACCCTTCTTTACTTTGAGTTATTTTACATCTATTTATTTATGACACATTAAATAGTAATTGGATTTCTTTAAAAAAAAAAAAAAAAAAAAAAGAGTGTTGCATATGCAGTGATTTTCCTCCACAGTCGGGATCCTATGGATAAAATACTCAGGATATGAATCCCCCCCCCATTGGATTAATACTCATCAAACACATGGATATTGTGTTACTCGAGGTGTTGATTTTCTTTGGTTTTCTTTTTTCTTTCTTTGGGATTATATGTGGTATCAGGGCTCTGCTGGTAAATACTTTGGGAGACATCTGCCGACAATTGACAGAAACAGTGAGCAAAACTTTTGGTTTCCTTTTTTTTCTCCTTTAAATCATTTTCATTTGGTTTTATTTCTGGTTTGAGGCTCTTTCTTGCTTTCGTTCTCACTCCTGGAAATAACTACAAAATCTTAATGGTGGACGTAGGAGGAGATATTTGGGTATCGACGGAGGACTATTTTTCGACCAGCTGCATAGAGCATGCCCATGGAGGGTTTATTTTGTGCTGGGGCTGAAGAGGACTTTCCAAAGTTTGGATACAGTATTGACTCGTCTCACTCTGAAAGGATTACCCAGCTCCCATCACTGGATGTAGAAACTCGACGACCCATGGATTTTTTTTTTTTGATGAACAATACATGTCTTGCCACTGACCAACCTAATATGAGTGGACTTATCTAATGAACCATCGTCTGGAGAATGGGAGCTTTGGTGGAACAATAACTTTTGATGATGTGCTGAAGGTGCCTATATTGACCGTTGGATTTGCTCTGAAGAAGGGCCATTGTGGATTATGGCGACCGTAGGACTGAGTGGTGTGTACAACACCAGCTTTCATTCCATGTGGATTTCTACAAGACTGAACCACTGTTGTGGATGTTTTTTGCGAAACATAATTTTATATAGGCCTATTTATTTATTTATATTTAGATAAAAATGCAATGGCGCAGACATCAAGTTAGTATTAATATTTGAGTTACTGGAATGCACACAGAGTCGTTTACCCATGGACTTAAAAGGAAGTGGAACTAGCCTATATGTGATGAAGAATGCCATATGGATTTATTATTTGAGGACTTAATGCGTTTCATCTGCTAATTTAGGCGATTTTTTTATTTATTCTTAAGAATCTCCAATGGTGTCGTATAGAAAGACAAATCAAGCTCTCCACTATGGATACTTTATGTAATTAACAGACTTTTATTTATTTTTGTTTGAAGACTAACTTTTGGGGATAACTTTTTTGCTACAGCCTACCAGCCCCTCCAAGCAAAGGATTACTACTTGCAGCATTCGCCATTTTTTCCCACCTTTTTCAGTAACATTCTACATTTTTTAAATCCTTTTTTTTTTTTGCTCACAAAATTCTGTCTCCCTAGATTGTATTTGGAATTGTAGGTCGGTCAAGTTACTGCTGTCCAAAAAGGTTGGTATGTCTGCCCTGTGTATTTTAGCTGTCCTTTCTAACCCCTAGTTTTAACCCTACCCCTACCCACCCCATCTCTCTTTCTGCATCTGTCCCTTTCTATCTCTTCTTCCCTATATCTCCCACTAACAGTAGTAGCTGGTAAAAACAGGCTGTATTGATAGCTTGTTGGCATTTGCAGTTATGTGCCTTTTTTTAACCCACTCTGCTGCCCCCCAAACCTTCGTTCTCACACTCCCTGGCTCCTTGCCTTTCTGTTCTCCTCGGTCTGTAATATGATGTTTCTGAGGGGGGACAGTGGTATTATTTTGTTCTCTCACTCTGAAAAGGAAAATAGCAGCAGCAGTTTATTGGAAACCTCAACGTGCAAAGCATTGCATTATAGCTCTGTAGAAATGGAGGAGAAGGCAACCGAGCTAAGGAGTGAATGTACTGATGCAATGCGTCATCTCTGTGTGTTTGTCAGACCCTGTAGCAGCTACAAGAGTGGAATCTGTAATGCGTTCCATTGGTTAATCACACTCAAGTTACACAGCACTGCAAACCAGCAGGGAATCAAAGGTGAAATCAAAGTCAGTGCTTAGTAAGTTACAGTATCAGAGATTCAAGACTCACATAATTCATCTTTACACCTGGATATGCAGTATCAAAAAAAAAAAAAAATTACAATAATTATTTAGGCCTTTATATTCATTAGGCTGTTTCTGAGGGAATTGGTACAAAAAGTATCCTGAGTAAACATAGCAAGCCTATGAAATGGGCAAACCTATTGCTGGGGGCAGATAACATTGGCTAAATAAGCATTAACATAGTTGAGGAGGGGGGCAAAAAAAGAAATTCTTCAGTCTGCTTTAGTATATCATGTACAGAGCTAAGAGGTGTGCTTTTCCTGTGCCGCCCGCAGTCCATTTCCTCAAGAATGTTTTTAGTGTAGGGTCATGTTAGGCAACCAGTATGTGGGTGGAGTTCCCACGCTGTAATGTCCATTGCCTGAATAACTTTCCTAAAGCAGCAATTTCCCACAGTAGAGAGCCATAGTGAAGTCACTTTTCACATACTGCTTGTGGCTTTGCACTTCAGCACTAGTCTTCAAAGCATTTTCAGGTATAATCCTGTAACATGCAAATTGTTTGTACACAAACACAGTTTAGCAAAAACACAAGATTGGACCCATTCTTTCCAGATTTTTTTTTCACAAGGCCAGAACTGATGCCTTTTAAACCCCACCAAACTTTGCTCTTTGCATGGCATGAATGTTTGCTAATTTGCAATTTCAGATTTCAGATTTTCTTCAGATTGTTTGTCTTTCAGGAAAAAAAGCATATTAAACTGCAACATTATTTTTATAGGCATTATTTTAATTTTTAACTCACTAATTACACACTTTTAGATTAGCCATATACTCTTCACTACTAGTGCTTCAATGACTGACTTTTGGGGTCAGATGTAGCTTTACCACTTAAGTAATGTAACATTATGTCTAGGGACAACTGTTTCACATTGAGAGTGGAGTAATTTCTGCAATTTGACAACACCTTCTGACCTTTGCTGTCCCACTACTTCATGGATTGCCTTCATGAGCTATTGGATTAGTTTAGGATATTTCTAAGGCTCTAAGAACCATAATTCTTTTTCTGTACACATAGATAAAATTCCACAGACAAATTGTTGTCCCCAGAGATATTGCGTGATCTAGGGATTTAGGCTACATCTGGCTCCATAAGAAAAGTTCACCAAGTAATGCGGAAACACTTCAATAGATGCTGAAAAGCCCAGTAACATTAAGACTACATGTTATATGAACTGACAAGCAGACCTAGTGTCTGAGATGCATACGTGGCTATTTGATTTCATTCTACATCTGACAGTGCTAGGAAGGCTTAAATTTGAATAGGAGTGAAAATGAACACATGGCTTATCCTGAAGTCTTGTGAAATTAAAGCATATAAATATTTGGTTAATATTTGCAAAATTAAGACACTGACTCATGCCTTTTAGTTTGATTTCACCCTGTGTAACTTGGAGTGCGAAATGCCATTACATGTATGACCTCAGTCATGCAAAACAGCTGCTTTCTTCCATTAGATGTTAGATGTTTTGACAAACAAGGATTTCTTTAAGAACCTAAAAAGTCATGTTTAGCTTTATTTATTTAAGATAAAAAAAAATGTATTGATGCATCACTTCCGTGGTGTCTTTGTATTTTCAGAAACTGCATTGTTGCTTGAGGGCTAATAAGTATGAAAGAAAGCAACACATGATCTTACAATATGAATGTCAGAATGTTGATGAAATGCATGAAATTCCTTTCAACTCAGTGCACAGGTGCAGCAACAGAATGAAGTAACCCCCCTGTCTCTTTCATCTTTCCCCCTGCCATCCTCTCTTCCTCCTGTCGTCCTCCCTCACTAGGGCTGCCGAGGTTCGAGAGCGCGCGTACGATCACAGTGCCTACGGACACCATGAGCGCGGAGGAGGCAGCGGGAGTAGCAGCAGCAGCAGCAGCAGTTTTGAGCGTCAGCGGCACTACGATACAGACTATTATCGGGACCCACGGGACCGCGCCCTCAGCACCGGTGGGGGTGGCTCTGCCTCAACCAGTGGCAGCAGTGGAGGTAGTGCGGGGGCAGGTAATGTGGGGGTGGTCGGCGTGGCTGGAGGTAGCAGCAGTAGTGGCAGCAGTAGCGCTGCCGGAGCTGGAGTGGTTGTGGTTGGCGGGGCGTCGGCGTCGGCGGTCACGGCAGGCTACTACGGCTCTCGCAGCCGCAGCCCCAGTCGCTTTGACGCGGCAGAGACTCGCTATGAGGCGCGGGGCGCCCGCGAGCCCTTCACCTTGGCCAGCGTGGTACACCGGGACCTTTACCGTGAGGAGCGGGGCAGGCGGACAGAGCGGTCGTACCACCACAGCCGCAGCCGCTCACCGCACTCTTCTTCACAGTCACACAACCCCTCGCCACAGAGGCTCTCCAGTCAGGCGTCACGAGCCCCGCGCTCCCCCAGCGGGTCGGGATCCCACAGCCGCTCTTCCAGCTCCGACTCTGTCAGCAGTACCAGCAGCAGCAGCAGCGGCAGGTGGGTGGCCTCACCACAATTCTCTACATCACTCACATCCTCCTTGTTGGCATGTGGCCAGTAGTTTTGAGGAACCATGGTTAAAATAAGTCAAAGCTGTGATCTTATTACTTGGGTACTCAGCAATTTGGTAGGCTAATGCATTCCACATTAGGCAGTTGTTATTGGGCTAATATGGAGAAGCAGTGAAGTATTTTCAGAGGAAAAGTGGAGAGATTTCAAAACTTCAGGAGTTGATTAACATGCTGCTGCTAATCACAGCAGTGGGAGTTTGGGTTTCTGGATGATGTAATATATGAAAGACTTTTGCACCCTGCTCTCAGCTAGTTTGCCACATTGCAGTGTCTAATGTACAGGGTTCCCATGGGTCTATTCCAGGGCCTATTCCAGATATGGAAAGTCAGGGAATTGTATATTATTTGCGGCAAAGTCAAGGAATATCAGGGAATTTTGTTGTAGCAGTTTAAAATTTACTTGCCATTAATATAAATATTTCCACGCAGAACTGGTGTGTAGCTGATTATTAGCTTTACTGCTTGCTTGAGTAGCCTAACTTTGTTTATTCAGTAGCCCATTTATTCATCGCCCGCTCTAAAAAAGTAAAAGATTCTTGAACGCTACACCAAAGATCCTTGATTACTAGCAAGATAGAGCAACGTAATTCGTTACTATGGGAGCAAAACGGGACAGTTCCGGTCTGCATAAGTGGGAGTGTCACCTTACGTCACTAAATAAACTTTCTCTCTTAATAAGCAATAAGAACAGATAAACCTAATTGTGTTCACAGTATTATTGTCTATAATCATGTATGATACCAATGAATCATTCTGTAGGACATGATATAAATAATTCAATTAGTCATGTGAACCGAGCTAGCTAGCTAGCTAACGCTAGCTTAAAATGCTATACAAGTGGATGGGAGTAGCTATGGCAATACAGCGTCGCGCTAACAAGTGACTAGTAGTTGAAGGACTTCGCTTAAACTTAATATACTGTTGCAAATTCATTTTGAGTATAAACTATCCACTTTAACTAATGTAAGTAATGTTATTCAGCTAGTTGTCATTTCAAAGAAATTACACTTCTCCGCTTAAAATTTTACCTTAGCTAAGAGGATAGCTAGCATGCTAACAACCGACACTAACTGGCAGCAGCATGGTCTGATATTAAGTTATTTTATCACAAACCAACGCTAAAAATTACACTTTTAGGCTTGAAATGATCCCAAACACTTACAGATTATGACAAAAATTTCCAAAAAACCCTCAACAAATCCAGAAAGACATAATGACCAATTTATTGGTAAAATTCCACAAGTCTCCATTGACATTAGTGCAGCGAGGGTTTACTCTGGTCTGCATAAAGGGGGATTTTCCCCCCTCCCCCTTGCAATAATCGAACGCGGAAATTGTCGAACGTTTGCGCCTCTCGCTCGGCTTTAACCCTCTCTGGCTACACGGCTGGTCGGTATATTACATAGTAAGTCATGGAAATTCAGTTCTTTTTGTCAGGGAAAGTCAGGGAAAAGTTTTACATTTACTTAGAGTGGGTACCCTGAATTAGGGCTGCACGATATATCTAAAATCTATCGTTATCGCGATATCAACGCTTGCGATGGACATACCGCAAAGATGACTTAATTTTCGATAAATGTCGATACATTTTCTGTGCCGTGCACATTCCATACAGTCTATGATACATTCACATTCTGAATGTCAACATATTTTACCAAACCGATGCTGTCATGCTGCCCTAGAAGCCCGTCCCCTACCAGTTTAGGTGTGTGATGTTTCAGGTGTTGAGGAGGGAGCTAATGTCGTGATGGCTGAAGATAGTGAGTCGAGCGAGGTAGGCTACACTTGGGTGAAGAGGAATTGGTGACTAAAAGGAAAAGCACGTCTGTTATATGGAAATATTTTGGTTTTATGAAGGATGACGTGTTACAAACACCTTCTCCACCGTGTTAAAATAAACAATTTATTTTGTTATCGCTATAGGATCAGAAGATATCTGTCTTTCACTGTAAGGCTTGTAGGTATTTCATGATTTGCATTTAGCAAAAGCCCCAGACAGCAACAGAGAGGTAATCAGGATTCGTTATTTGTAAAAGTTGTTTAGCCTATTTTGTTGGACTGTGTGATCGCAGCCCCTTACTTTCACTTTCTGCTGCACTCGTAGTCGGCATGCCGGCCAGTAGCCTAATAACGTGGGATGCGCAGCGTATGAGGTTACAGACTGGGCTACTTAAGATTTTAGATAGAGTGACCGCCACGATATAGCTTAAGTAGCTTTTTTGCTAGGACCAGCGAAGGCTGGCAATGTGGAATATTCCGCTGGTTGGTGCACAAGTGTTCAGATTGGCTGTCTATCCATCTTTTACGAGGATTTTCTTGGAGCAGATCTTCCACACAACTTCAATAGCCTAGTCAGTAGGTCTCTTAGCTGTCCACTTTCATCAGGCCATATGTAGCCTAGGTTACATCATATTTTATATTGTTTATGTAGAAAATTATACATTTATTTCTGTAATTATACATTTACCTCCCCCCACCCTCCCAATCCTAGCCTAGAATGGAGAAAAACATTAAATATTTAAATATCGCAAGTTATATCGATATCACAGTACTCAATAATGTTATCGCATGTTTTCCTAATATTGTGCAGCCCTACCCTGAATGTACTTGTCTGCACCCATGCTGAGGCATCAAAGACAATTCATCTCTTGCAGTATCCATAGCATTTGCACGACACATCAGATGTATGTGATTTTGGTTAAGCTCTGATTACTTTGGTTAGGCTTTTGGTTTTCCCTCTGTTTTGGTATAAATTATAATGTCTATCAACCCCAGCAAAAGGATAGAAGTAATGTTTGCCACTGCCTGAGAGAGTTCACTGAGAGTTCATGTCAGATGTCATGTCAATCACCAATAGAGTTTCAGATCCTTACGAAAATAAATCCAACAAACCAAAAGTCAATCAACACAAACATCCCATTAGACTTTCCTGTGGGTTGTATGCAGAAAAGCCTATAGGTCACTCAGAGACGAGTCTCTGCTAAGAATGGTGCTATGCATTCTTTTGGTGCTGCTCTGTGCCGTCTGTTCTTTTACTGTAATGAAGCTTCATGGTGTCAAATTGAATGCATCTCCAGTTTAGCCATAAGAATGTGATAGGATTGTGTGTTGTTGGAAATGATGAAGGGCTTTGGGAGATCGGGGTAGTGCTGTGTTGTCCAGTGAAATGATGCTTGAGGAGAGAGTCCTGCTTTGCGTTCATATTTTTTGCTCACTACTCTTTAAATGGGAACACTGCTCTAATCCAATCATCTGGCGCCCCAGACTGTTTTTTTTCCCCAGTGTATCCGTACAGTATAGTGATGGGATGTTTGAAATTGCTTGAGTTTTATTGCAAGTACCATATTTTCCGGACTATAAGTCGCTCCGGAGTATAATTCGAATCAGTCAAAAAATGCGTCATGAAGAGGAAAAGCTCTAGAGCAGGGGTGTCAAGCATAAGGCCCGGGGGCCAGATCTGGCCCGCCAGCAGGTTTCATACGACCCCCCAGATGTTCTGGCTAGGAAGGGGAAATTAGAAAAAAAATGGTGTAATAAGCAATATCTCTATGATACATTGATTAAACCTAGCACTACAAACCATCCTCCAGGAAGGAGGAGGCCAAAAAACTGACATGGAAGTAGGTTATTTCAAGAGAAAAAGAGCGGTATATGACGGTAGTACATGATTTGTACTTCTTTGCTTATAAGTAGGTATGGTAAAGGAGTATATCAAACAACACTCATACCCATGCAAAAAAATGATAACTACGTGCTACGTGTGGAAAATGGGAAAGTGTACTTTCAACGAGACATGGCTTGTTGAAAATCGATTTCCGCTTTTGGTTACAAGTGGTAGCCAGCTCCAGGTACGAGGCTCGCTGCAAAAAAAAAAAAAAATATTAAATTAGGAACTCTGGGTGTGAAGACGCTGGAGTCACACACCAGAGCTGAGAAACATAAGCTAGCTGCAAAATGCCTCACCCCTGCTGTCGTCCTCCTCAATGCCTGGTCCCTCCGATCTCTAGCACAATATCATCGCACCTCTGTTGAACGACCTACTACACACGTTGACTAAACACCACTCATTTAAAGGAATTATCCGGAGTAAAATGCACTTTAGATCAATTTACGGATGATTGGGAGTACATACGTTGAGTTGACATCAAAATCATGTCATTCGGATGTGTTTTGAGAAAGTTCAATTTTTACAGTTTTTAGTCAAAACTCGTTAGCCTTGAAGTGACCAGGGCATGTCATTTCGCCGCTACAAAACGCTATTTTTATACCTCTTCTACAGTTCCAAACAACATTACACTTACGTGATAGTGAGTAGAGGGTCCCTAAAGCCAAACCGGAGTATCCCGAGGTCTTTATGTGGTTGGATAGAGAGTCCAGAATGAATTTCATCAAGCCAGTACCTTTCCGGAAATGTTGCTGCTGCAGCTAGCATCTTTAGGGGAAAGTCTGTAGGAGTCGATTGCATCACGCCGTTGTGTAACGACATCACGCCACGGACATTTCAAAATTCCAACCTGTTAGTAAGCTAGGGTTTGCTGTTGCATACAACTTCATTTCAATTTCGAAAGAAATACTGGACTATGTTTAAAAAAAAAATCAGAAGAAATTGTGAATTTCCAGAGCGTGTTACTCCACACTCGGCAATCGACTCCTACGGACTCCTTACAAATAAAACACGACAGAAACTGTATTTCACTACGCTACTTGTTTTGGAACATCAACGAACACCACTAACCACTCGGTGAGTTGCACAGTTTTGAAAACGAACGTTAAGGGTTGTTTTAGGACATGTTTGAGCATGCCTGTAGGCAGGGTGCGATTTGTGTAAAAACCAGAGGGGGGGATGATTTTGAATAAGTTTGTAACCCCCCAAAAAAAAAAAAAAAAAACGAACGAACGATTCACAGCCTAGTAATGTCATGGCTAATAATACCCTATATTATTTTTGCCACCTTGTAACATTTTAGTTTTAGTTTACCGTGGTGTATGACTTTAAACAGCGAGTGTGCTTGGTATGATGATCAGCTCCTCTAATGCAGGGTAGGACTACGTTTTGACAAGCATACAAATTCACCTTGTTCTTGCCCCATCTGAAATGACTTCCCTACTTTTGCTGCCTCCATCCTTTCTGTATTTGTTGTGTAAAAAAACGTTGTACATGATGGCACTGAAGTCTTAAGTTAGTGAATTGGCTAACAGTGTTAGTTGGTAACCAAATAGCCTACACATTGCGCTACACGCTGCGTAGACTACGTGCATTCTCTCTCCTGCTGATTTGGCACTTGACACCGATGTTTTTCCTTGAGTATACTACAAGTGAGCAATGTCAAAATCAATTGGGTTGTAGACGTTGTTGGGTGTGGAAGGTTACTAATGTGATTTATCAGTAAATGAAATTAATGCTTTTTCAGTAACTGAATTCATTGAAATAAAATTATTTTTTCAGAATTTCTTCTGAAATATTTCTTTGGTAATGCGTTGTGTAGGTCTTAAATTTCAATCTTTATGGTCTTAAAATGTCTTAAAAAGGTCTTAAATTTGGCTTACTGAAACCTGCAAGAACCCTGTATTTTAGAGACTGTTCATAAGTCTTTCTTGACCAGTAACCTATGGACATTTAATCTGAAAAGGCAAGTTTATTCAACTCACACAGAATGTGACCAGACGTCCTGGTTTAACCGGGACAGTCCCGATTTTGAGTTGCTTGTCTCGAGTCCTGACTAAAGCCTGTCGGGACGCTAAAATGTCTCGGTTTACACCAATCACTATTAAAGTGTGGTCTTATTATAGCCTGATCATTAACTAAACCCATGTAGAAAGACTAGCCTAAAGCGTCTGGCGTATGATTTTGATAATGTGTGTGCGCGAGTGTGTCAGTCAATCGTAACAGTCTGCATATTAATCTTTGCAGCCAACCTTACAGTGTATCTCTGTAAACATTATTGCAATGCCTCGTCATATATGCCTCATTTTAACGGTTAGGACAATGCAGAAGAGAAAGTCATCATTCTCAAAATAACCTATGCCTGTGAGTTTTGTTTTCAAATGTTTCCATGCATGTCTGGATAACGGGTGAGGAATGTTTAGGAGACAGATACAGTAAATCCTCAAATTATGGCTGGGTCTTTTTTTATTTATTTAGGCTGCGCAAAGCACAGCACCTTTATTTGGGGCAGGCTTGTATGCCTTGCAGCAACAATTGTGTTTAAATGTAGGCTACTGCTTCAGCCTCTGGCAAGCTCAGAAGGCGGCGGCAAGCGACTGGTAGCTTGAGAGCGACGTGTTGGAGACCCATGGTGTAGGACAACAACTTTTCATTGGCAACATATTAAACCAACCAACAAATAAAATATTAAGAAGAGCTCTTTTATGAGGTAAATTGAAACAATGTAGGCAATTATTACCGGCCTTTATTTGTCTGAATCTGAGGCCCGGCTATAAATAGAATCCCGGCCATAATTTGAGGATTTAGGTATGCACGCATGTTTCAGGCATAGTGCAAGCACTAATCTCTGACTGAAAGTGCGCAGAACTTTTGCATTTACATAACAATATTTAATACATTTTCCCGGGGGTGACACCCCCAAACCCACCGAAAAAATGTCTGACTTGTCGCTAGCCAAGCTCACGATTTCATTCCACAAGCCTAGATCGCTCTCTCGCGGCTGTCAGTTCATATGAATTAACATTTAAAAACATGTTCAACTATATATATTTTCATAATATAAGTTGCACCTGACTATAAGTCGCAGGACCAGCCAAACTATGAGAAAAAGTGTGACTTATAGTCGGGAAAATATGGTATGTGAATGCTGTTTTTAAAAAAATGTCCATACCATATGTGGAAGATTTGAACTTGGATGCATCCCACTAGAACTTATTTCCTATCTTATTTTCCACTATAAATATACAATGATGTTGGGGAGATGATTAATGTTTTGTAAATCCTCCTTCACAGGGCAGTGGGAAACCATTAATGATACATAAGTTACTGTAGTTTGGGTTTAATTCAGGGCACATTGACATGTGCAGGATGTGAAGGGCGCTGCCTCCTTTAGGTGGGCTTACTTTGGGAAAGTGAGTACCTGGTAATTGCACTGAAAGGTGCATGATGGCCAGTTCAAGACAGATTGTTGCCAACAGAGAACATTCCCACACTATGACTCAACTCAATTGTAGGAGGCCAAACGTGTATTGTAGGTATGTATGTGGGTGTATTTGTTTGATACGCTCATGCTTTGGCACACATCAGTAGGTGTCTTCTCTGAGAATCCTTAGGTATCTTAGAATTGTATTTTAAAAAACAGCCCCCCCCCTCTCCTTTGCCGTTGAAATACATATTCAGTAATGACCTTTCAGTAAAGCACCCAATTCCGTTCCTCTTGGATTTTCCGTTTCCCTGTACGGCACTATACTATACAGGGTTTCCATAGGTCAAGGAATTTCATGGAATATCATAGAATTGTAAAAAGTCTATTCCAGACATGGAAAGTTAAGGGATTTGATCACTTTTTGGCCAAGTCATGGAACATCAGGGAATATCGTTTGTACTAGCGTGTCTAAATTTACCAAGGCATTTCTTAAAAGTCATATTACCATGCAGTATTTTTCTTTGTTGTACTTGATTTTTAGCGCCCATTATCCCCCTCTTGTTCGTCAACAACTTGCAATCACTTCAGGCAAGGCAATAATGCATTAGGTCATTATAAGGCCTAGATGTATATACTCATAATTATGTACTGCAGGGCTTAAAATTCATTTTTCAAAATGGGGGGGAATTCCCCCCTTAGATTATTCAAGAAGGGGGATTTACACAATTTGGGGAGGAGGGGGGGTCGATTCTGATACCAAGTGAAGAATTGCGATTTCGATACTTCTTCGATACTTTTTTAAAAATGTGTTTGATTTTGGGGCCCCCACCACCCTGACGTCATCAGTAATATATACTGTAGTGGGATCATTCACAACAGTGGACATCCTAGATTCTGCTTGACTCTCTCCATACACACAAACACACACTGAAAATGATGGCTTACGTGATATGTTTCTATTTCATATATTTTTAAATTCATATAGAGTGTATTTAGTTAATAATGTATTTTTTAATGTATAGCATTTTACTAGTAGCTAAACATATTTAGTAATTTGAATGCTTCATATTGACGTTTAAACTATAACACTTAGGCATATCTTGGTAACACTTTACTTGACGGGTGAGTTCATAACACATTCATAGCAGCTGTCATAAACTGCACATAAAGCATTCATGACTGTTTCATGAGACATGACTGAACATTCATACCAAACCTTTCATGTATGTGGAAGACAGAACAACGAAAACTAATATAAAAGTCCAACATCGTATTTGTGTAACCCGGATACCATTAATTTAATCTCTCCAGCCTTTGTAAATATTTCATGAATATCTTATGAAGTCTACATCAATGTCACTTTACTATACAAGTTGTGAAGTATTCAGTAATCACTGAGTTTAACACTGGGAGGTAAACTAGCTAACTAACTACATTCAGCTGACCCGTATTTGTGTAACCTGGAACAGTTGAACATTCCCAGAAGCAAAAGATGAGAAATCATCTGCAAAGGTTACATCATAAAACAAATACATTTTTATGAAACAAAAATTATTTGCTTGACCATGTTCTGTCTTTTTGGTACTGGAGTAGCCCATTGACTCAGATGTGCTGTGATCAGGTAAGAGGTTTGGACCAAAAACGACAATGCTGCTTTGTGACTTTTATTTTGACAAGCTCTCGTCATTCTGTCTTCCACATTCATGAAAGGTTTGGTATGAATGTTGAGTCATGTCTCATGAAACAGTCATGAATGCTTTATGTGCAGTTCATGACAGCTGCTATGAATGTGTTATGAACTCATGCAATTCAATTCATGCAATGCAATTCATTATGTTTTCTATGTCATTAGATAAAATAAATGTTCAAAAAACTAACAAGTCGAAGACAATCTTTCTGGGATCAAGTGTTGACGTGACCTGAGCTAGCAGGATAGTTACCAAGGAGCTCTTTCCACATGTAAAAGTTTGCCATGGTTTAGAGAGCCTATTTGGCGTAAAGCGCAAAGTGGTTCTTCTCTCTCTCCGCGGTGTGTGTCGCTGCATGAGGCTATGTTCAATTCAATTCGGTAGTTGATCCGTCCGGTCAATAGCACCGCGATTCACGCCACTTCATGATTATGTTAACGCCATCAGACAGGCTGTAAAAGTGTATCGCGGGAATTTCTCGCATTATGATGTCTAGAGTTGCGGGACTTGAACAAATTATGCGCAATACCCGCAATCCCGCAGTGAAATTTAAGCCCTGTACTGTGTTTAAAGGGACACCAGGCAAGCCTGATGCTTTTTCTCTACGAAATTCCCCCTCGCTCGGTCTGAAGCTCTTTTCCTTTTCTTTGCATCTTCCGTCAAGGGTGTTCGCTGCTTCTTCGCCGGCTCTGCCATTATACACACCTTTGCAACAATCGCTAGCATTTCGTTAGCCTGCCTCTGTGCTGTGGATGCAGGATGTAAACTGATCCTGCTTCGGTCAGCGGGTACGATACACTGAACTTGCAAGCGGGATATTCTTCTTACAGGCAGTAGGGGCGGGCGAGAGAGTCTTCATTCGCCCTGTAATGAGTCATTTAACCATATACCGACTTACGAAGATGAGTAATTAACACGAAAACGTTGCCTGGTGTCCCTTTTAAGTAGTGCAAATTTTAAGTTAAAAACTGAAAATGTTTGAATTGGTGTATTTAATACGGTGGCTGGTTGTTGTCTACTCAGAACAAAGGTAGCCTGTTTTTTCTGTTAATGAAACCCTCCACGTACTGTATGTAGTGCCATAACTGTCTGAAAAGCAAACGGTCTCACAAAATTCGGTCTTCCGAAGTATTTCCCCAAAAGTCTCTCTTTTCCTCAACATCTTCATTTCTTCTTATATTTTGAAATGGGGACAAAAAATAACATACAGAAAGCCAACCACTTTGAAGAATTTTTGTTTTGTTTCAGGTGTACACCTTGGGTGTCCATAGTCTAATACTCTGTTGTGGTATACACACTTTCTTTATGTGCTTAGCCCCCCCCTGTCTTCCAGAGCCAAGAGGCAGTTGGTCAGGTTTTGTAGGCTCTGTACCTTCAGTGAAAATCTGGAACTAATATGATACAGCAAACACTACAGTTCACTTTTCAGTTGCCAAAATGAACTAACCTTACATTGCCTAATCTTTGGTGGACATAACATGTCCACGACTACCATTATTCGGTATTGTACAAGATGTAAGAAGATGGCCAACATATTTTATTCAAACTCCTTTGACCTCTGACGGTGACCAAGTCAAATGTGACATTTGCAACACATTATGCAAATTGAAACCATTCCCTTCTGTGCCTATATATATATACATATGATTTTGTAGACAACAATGCCCCCAGTCCCCAGTACAAAATGATGATGGCAAGTACTTGTGCTCTCAGGAAATTGTATTAAAATGGTTGTTTAGATGTGTGTATACAAGTGCACACAGTCGGTATTGAATGATAGGCCTGCATGCTGGTAGACTTAATTAGTGAAAGTGGCCAAATAGCTTGAAGCTTGAATGTTATTCCTCATTTTTGTAAGTCACTTTGGATAAAAGCATCTGCTGAATAAATACATGTAAATGTAGATATCCTCAAATTGCAGAAAATGATTGTACTGGTCATGTTGACATTACTCGGGTGTCACAGTTTGTCATCTGAAATCTGCAGGGAAATTTGCCAGACCTTGTGTTTTGCCAATCCTAATATTGTGTGTTTATGCAACACTAATTGATTCTGGTAGAATCATTGAGCAGAGAAGAGATGGAAAGGGATTATTTTCTCAGGTAGATGAGTATGACATCAGTTGGAATTGGTATAAATTGTGCATGTCCATTTTTTGAGATGTCAATATGTAATATTCTCCAAGAAATATTGCAGCCCTCTTACATCTTGCTGATCTAGCATCATGAGCTTGGTCTGAGGAGGAGGCGGCGCTCAAAGCATTTTTAAGGGACGACTAGCTTATTTTTTCCCCCTCACTGGCCACCTCTGTAATGTGGGTGTGAGTTCCCCCACCCCCGTCAGATCCAGTTGGAACTGGAAATTTCTAGCCACTGCTGGCTGTTTGCCCACTCCCACAGACCAGTCTCTGTGCATAGCACTTCCTGGAGAGAGACTGTGAGAGCGCAAGAGTGAGAGACAGCGTGTGTGTGTGTGTGTGTGTGTGTGTGAGAGAGTGAGGGAGAGGGAGACAGCCGTAGAGAGGCCGAAGGGTGAGCGCATCGATGTAAACAGTCTTAAATGGATGAGTGCCATGGGAGTTAAGGGGAGAGATTTCAGTGTGTTAAATAGCAGCTTACGTTTCTCACTCTAGCCTTTTGTCCACGTCTCCTCTTCCACATGTGCACACACAGACACACACACACGGAGATACACACACACACACAACCCAAGAAAGACTTCTACTATAATACTAGCACAATTAGAACAGGAAGATCCTAAATTATGTATTTTCTTTACTGTAGAGATTGCTGGAGAGATCAGAAATATTGAATTAATCACTGTGATCAGTATCAAAGCAGCTATCTTATCAGCCAAATCTGTCTGGCATGGTTGCATAAAGACTAATGTAGGTTCTGTCTGTCTTCAGGCAGTAGTCTGTGGTTAAGCATTGACATTGCATTTTATTGACCAATTTTATTGAGTGATTAAAAACCACCCACTCCCTTTTCAACGTCACCGAAGGCCTATGTATTTTTTTGTTTTTGAAAAATAAAAAACAAATTCTGGTTCACAACACCAGCAATTCTGAAGCTGTTTGGATGCAAACTATTGTATATGTATTCAAGGAAACCGTTGTTCTTGCAGATCTTTCCAGCAGTGGACTGCATACCACATCTTAAAAGGCCGCTGAAAATATCCTTTTAGCAGAAGTTGCTGACACAAATCTGCAAGAATGTATGGGTTGGCAAAATTGTTGCTTCTGTGATGCAAGGACAAAGAGCAGTGTGTATGACCCAGGAAAACTGGGACAGTCTAAACATAGCAGAGCTACTCAGCATCGCCGTAAAATGTCAGATGGGTTTAATAGCGGCAGGGTCAATAACTTGGTTCTGCGTGTCATGTGTTTTTTTGCCTCTATGTTTGTTAGTGTTCACCATAAGCTCTAAATACTGTTATTTTATTTTTTACTTTTAACACAGGACTACTTTGGCCGATTAAATGCTTGCCTAATTCCATTTTAATTCCTGATCGGGGTGCTGAATCTTGGCAGTTCAGTTGCAGTGCAAATATAGCAGACAATGTTGAGAATATCTCTGACAATATAGCCTTTTATGTGGGGATATGTCAAGTGGATATGAATGAACTTTGGTCTTAGGCAGCCCGGTGTTACAAGTGTTTTGTTGTAGCTAATTAGCAAGCTGACCTTCGGCTGTTTTTGCGTCTGCCCCCTTTCCACCCTTGATTTGAATAGACCATTACATTTGTCTCTCAGGGAGCAACCTTTGGTGCCTAAACCTAACTATTCCAATGGTAATATTTGAGATTGCAATCACATAGCACATTGACACATGTTAGCTGGGTTTAGTATTAATGCGCCAAATTGTTATCTTTTGCAGACCTGTGTGCACTTTTCATTTTTTGCTGAACCTCTCTTTATACCAGCCGCTTTGAATGAAATGGATGCTTTCATGTAAGCATCAGGTCTTTCCCTTTCAAAGTCTTCCTTATTAGGCAAAATGTCCTACCCATTCTTGACGGCCTGTCAGGAGCCTTCCACTGTAAGTTGTCACATGTGACTGTGTGAAGGTTAAGACTAACTGGAGGTGAAATGGCATTCTAGCGGTTGAGGAATGAGAATCCCTTTAGCTGTCTATTAATTTCAGGCTTGATGTCACAGAACGATAACGAGTAGAAGACGAGCATGTCTGCAAAAGCTTTGTTGCGATAGATGCATCAATTATTATTTTTTAGCAGTGTAATCAAGTAAGGCTCAGCCAAATGCAACCTATGCCACTGCAGCGTTCCCTTCTATCCCTTTTCTGTTGTCTACAAAGCAGCTAATTTCCTTGATCTAATAAGACTGAGATCTCATGTTGTCGTAGTTTCTAGGATACCTGCTGTTACAACTCTTATGGCTAGCATAGCTATGATAGTCAGCAAGAGATCTTAAGCAGGAATACAGCCAGGTTGAATTTATCTGTGTTGTGGGGGTTGGGTTTCTTTATTAAAACTTGGGTATAGGGTTGGAAATTCAGGTGTAAGGGTTATAACATTCGGTGCATTTCACTGTGGTGTGTGCACATGCATTCTTAATTGATTTTACAGTTTTACTGTGGACTATGGAAACCGCACTAGTGGGCAGTAATAGTTGCTGTTTGTATTTATGAATTCATTTGAATTGTTAAGGAGTGCCTGCCTGCCTGCTATTATGTTGTAATGTATTTGTGCAAGGTTAGAAAACATGTCCATTGCTTTGGGCAAGGATATGTTGCTTGCGATTTCTTTCTCAATGAAAAAACATCAGTTCTCAACAACTTTTTGAAAGTGCTAACAAGACTGTTTCTTCTTCACTCAAAAGAGGACATTAAAGCGAAGACAGGAAGTCCATTAGTTGTTGGTTTCGGAATTGCAGACTTTTGAGACACAAGTGTCCTTTGTGTGTGTCTCTGTCTCTGTAGACTAGTTCAACTTTTGTATTCTGCTTCCTGATCAGTAATGACAAGCATACTTGTGCTACTTGTATACTCATTTTATGTCTAGGCTTATGTATTGCCTTTCCCTCTTAGATAGATTTCCATACAGGCAGTACACCCTTGGTTTGTTTTTGTTGCTCTGGCCATATATCAAACTCCTCAGTTTTCCTAAATTATCAGGGTTTTTTTTTCCCAAACAGATGTTATTCTTTATGAAATCATAAATTAGATTGTGAAGCACATGTAAGAGATTAATGGTATGGTTTTCAAAATGAAACAATTTACCAGATGCCTAGAAGCTCCATTCCTTCCTATATCTGAGACAGTAGTGCCACCGTAAGGTTACATCAGGTAGTGCATGGAAAGGTCCTCTGTTTCCTGTTGTCATATTGTTATTTCTGTCTGTCTTTTTCTCCTTTAGTGAGTCCAGCAGTAGCTCTAGCGATGAGTCCCCAGCACGGTCTGTGCAATCAGCTGCAGTTCCTGCTCCCTCTGCACCGTCACTGCCCTGCCTTGACAAGGATGAGCCTCGGAAAAGCTTTGGCATAAAGGTCCAAAATCTTCCTGTTCGTTCAACGGGTGAGATCAGTATTTACATTTATACTCTACTGAAAGAAATTTGCAAATAAAGTCAGTCGTTTTTTTATTTTATTTACCCTGTCCTGCTTCTGGGATATATAGTACCTTGACATTTTGCTGTACTGGTACTTGGTTAACTTTTTGTGTAATTCCACTACCAGTTTCAAGGGATGTTCAATATTACATTATTTTTTAATTGGTGAATTATGTGTAGTAATTTGTGTCTCATAATTTCTGTAGATACAAGTTTGAAGGATGGTCTATTCCATGAGTTCAAAAAGCATGGGAAAGTCACTTCAGTGCAAATCCATGGGGCATCAGAGGAGCGCTATGGGCTTGTGTTCTTTCGCCAGCAGGAAGATCAAGAGAAGGCTCTCACTGCATCTAAAGGGAAGCTGTTTTTTGGCATGCAAATTGAAGTCACCCTCTGGAATGGTCCTGGTAAGTAATTGAGTAAACCTACTGTTTTTTGTCTTTTTTTTTTTTTTTTTTTGAAAACTCAATGCTTAACATCTGATTGATTGACACCCTCCACCTTTGTCCCACTCTCTGGGTTCTCCATCAACAGAGACTGAGAGCGAGAATGAGTTCAGGCCTCTAGATGAACGAATAGATGAATTTCACCCAAAAGCTACAAGGACATTGTTCATCGGCAACTTGGAGAAGACAACCAGTTACCACGATCTACTCACCATCTTCCAGCGATTTGGAGAGATAGTGGTATGTTGATGTTCATGTAAATTTGACAATGGAAGTGGCCTTCAGCTAAGAATGCGAAAATCTTATCTGATTGTTTATTTATGATATCTATGTTTTATTTATTGGTGCCACTCTGTTTTTTCCTCCACAACAGGACATTGATATCAAGAAAGTCAATGGTGCACCTCAGTATGCTTTTCTGCAGTATTGTGATATTGCCAGTGTCTGTAAAGCCATAAAAAAGATGGACGGTGAATATCTTGGCAATAACAGATTAAAGGTGAGAGAAATGTAAACATGCTATAATACAGTGGTTGTTCTCAAACTGGGGGTCGGCAAAAATATTGGAGGGGTCGCAAAATTATTTGCAATCTGGATTAAAGACATTATTTTAAAGGCTGCCATTGACATAATGCCTTTGATGTTGACATAGCCTACCTATGAGATAAGACATTTTCTGCCTCTGCTTCTAATGCCCATCTCATAACATTTCGAAACCAAATTCCGCTGGTTAGAGAGAAGGGGGTCGCGAGACTTGGCCCATTTTTTTTTTTTTTTTTGGGGGTTTAGAACCACTGCTATAATAGACCGGAATCAGAATCAGCTTTATTGGCCAGGTTATGATACAAACAAGGTATTTGACTCTGGTTGCTCTTTGCTCTCAAGTACACAATAATCACTTTACATATAATAATAAAAACAGAAAGGATAGTAAGAAATATGCAAAAAGCAAAAATACTGTTAAAATATGTTTGAACACTTATTGATGGCTATGGGCTTATTCTCTATCTATTATGTTTTGTGTCTTGCAGTTGGGTTTTGGGAAAAGCATGCCTACAACATGTGTATGGTTGGATGGCCTAGCATCCAGCATCACAGAGCAGTACCTCACACGCCACTTTTGTAGATATGGACATGTAGTGAAGGTAACGCAATGTTTTTTCTGTCTTGTGTTTGTCCATTTTCAGTTTATGGTTAAAGACAATTATGAATTACTAAAAGAGAATTATGAATAACCAAAATAGATGACTTGCTATATTTCTGGACTTTTTTCCTTACAGGTTGTGTTTGATAGATTAAAAGGGATGGCTCTCATCCTTTACAACAACATTGAATGTGCGCAGGCCGCTGTCAAAGAAACCAAGGGGTGGAAGATTGGGGGCAATAAAATTAAGGTAAATAAGTTACATATGGAAAGAGTTACTCATGTTGAATGAGGGTCATTTTCAAAAAAAGATTCGAATGATGGTAAAGACATTCTTCCACTTACTTGCGCCTCAGTATTTATGATGAAAGTGTGTGTGTGTGTGTGTGTGGGGGTCAGAAAGAAAGGATCTCAGGCCTTACATTTGGTGAAATGTTGAAAATGAAGACACCATAATGGTAAAGACAAATAATAACTACCGGTAAATCATCAAACAATGTTTTCAAACATTTTTTGCTGCTCTGAAGAAAGCCTCACAGCCATGAACCACCCATCCTTCAAACAATTATATGATAATGAAAGGAAAAAGACACTGGTATGATGGCTAATCTTCATTTATTTGCTCAGTTGTTGCATTTCAAACACCAACACCCAATTCTATCTTTTTTTTTCACTATTCACTATCTTCGCACAAATCCTGAGATAACTAAAAATCACACAAAACTTCAACTGTAGCATATTTTTGGTGCGTTCACGTTCACCAGCATGTCTTTATCAGCATTTGCACCTTTTTTTTGGAAAATGGCTTGAATATGGCTTGAAAGTTTTAATGTGATACTCTATAACTACTTGAATCAATGTTTTAAGTCTTTGCTTTTATACATAGGTGGATTTTGCCAATCAGGAAAGTCAAATGGCTTTCTACCGTTCAATGCAAGCCTCTGGGCAGGACATTCGAGACTTTTATGACGTTGTACCTGAAAGACGGTGAGTAAAATTGTTTACACATACGTAATATATTTATACAATATATAGTAATAACTGTATTTAATTATCTTCCTAAACAAACATGCGTAAATGTCTGTTTGCAGAGATGAGCGCAGGCCGCCATATCATGAGTTCTCTGCTGAGCGGGCATACTATGAAAATGTGCGAACACCTGGCAGCACCTACACCGATGATCCTCGACGGAAATACGCAGCTCGAGGCCGGGAGTTCTACCCAGAGTGGGATCCCTACCAGACGGACTTCTATGATGCACGCTACTATGAGGACCCCCGCGAGTACAGAGATTATCGGGACCCCTATGAGCAGGATATACGCAAATACAACTATTTACGAGAACGAGAGAGGGAGAGAGAACGTTTTGAGACGGACCGTGAGCGTGACCATGGGCGTAGGACTATGGAGCACAGCCAAAGCCCATCTCTCCCTCGACGTCCAGCAAGCCCCACAGCTTCACCCTCACCCTCTGATCGTTTACCAAGTGATTCTGAACATCCCATATATAGTCGGTCATCAGAGAGAAGTGGCAGCTGCAGTTCTCTTTCACCACCACGCTATGAAAAGAGGCCGGATCGGTACACTAAGACGGAGAAGGCCGACAAGGAGAAACCATTGTTCGAATCTGAGCGACTTGGTGCAGGAGAGAAGGAAAAGCGTTCTGTCAGAAAGGAAAAGTCTGACAAAGATCGCAGTGAGAAACAAAAGTTAAGGAAGCTGAAATTGGCCTCACCTAGTGTGCCATCTTCAGAGACAGATCCTGACCCAGAACCTGACAGGGATGGCAGCCCAGATGGTGGCCAAAAAGCTAAGGGCAAAGGATTTCTTGGTAAAGAGAAAGAGAACAAAGGGCGTTTAGATTTACCACCATGTGTAGTGCAGCTTACACGGGTTAAAGAAAAGGAAGGCAAAGTTCTGGATCTCTTCCCTCATACAGTCACAGAAAAACAAAGACTGAAAGCTTCAACTGACTCTGTTAGGTCTCCCCCTCCACCTCTCTCTGCAGCAGAACAGAGGAGTTTCCCTCCCCGGATGGAACTTCAAAAGGGAGAAATTCTCAGGCATGTAAAGGTACCAAAAGAGAAGGGCTTGACAAGTCAGGTTGAGTTGGTGGATAAAGACGGGAAAATTAAAGCTAAAAAATACTTGAAGTCTGACCCAGCACTTGAGGGTACCAATTCCTCTGTAGATGTTGACCGTTTAGCTGCACGAAAGAAACGTTTTGAGGAGGCATCTGGAAAAACTGATAGGCTTAAGAGGATCACTGAGGAGGAGGAGGAAGAGGGTAGACTTGGCTCGAAGAGGCCAGTTGATGGTGCTCTGCCAAAAGATGCAGACAGTGATAAGAAACAGCTAGTTAAAGACATCTATAAGAGAGAGCATCGAAAAACTAAATTGGAAAGACTGGTAGCTGTTTGTAGTAGTCCTACAGACAGACAAGAGTCTGAGTGTGCAACACTTAGTGTGGACTCTGGCCTCAATCTGCAGTCTTGTTGTGGAGAACCAAATGAAGGGCCAACAGATGCTGTAGAGTCAACAGATGCCTTCTCTAGTCAGAAGCTGGGAAGTTTTGGTTTGAAAAATCCCATTCGTCCTAGTGATGGAAGCCATGATCAAGAACAATTTGGAGAAAAAGAACATCTGCATATCAGCAACCAAGATCACTTTGTTGAGAAAAGCATTACAGTGCATGATGTCCAAATATCTATGGACATAGACCACTCCCAAAGCTGTAGAAAACAAATGGAACAAAACCGCCGACTTCAAAAGCAGCTGCAAGAGCATGACAAGTCAGATAAATCTGAAAGTCCTGTTTGCGTGGATTCAGATGATTTGGAGCGGCGCAGTCTTGTTCATGAAGTGGGAAAGCCACCACAGGATGTCAGCCATGATTCTCCACCCAGCAAACGTAAAAAATTAGAGACCCTTGACTTTGAATTTAATTCAAAACGAGAGTGTGACTACAGAAGCTCTAGATCAGCTAGTGAAGATTCTGACAAGAATTCAATCTCTGTTGCGCCATCAAGACAGTTAGTATATAGTGAGGAAGAGGCTACTGTAGATTCACCACTCATGATGTCCAATAAAGACTCTAAAGATAAAGAGGATAAGGTCAGCAATCGCTTAGATGTCTTGAAATACAGCTTGGACTCCTCCACTGGGAAAATGCTTGCTACACAAACAGAGCATTCCAAACTAAAGGCAGTTTCTCAAAGAGCTGAAGGAGAAATGCGCTGGGAGAGCAGAATAAAGCAGGACACACTGCGCATGGACATGTCTTTCCCAAGTAGCGTTGTTAAACGGGATGGAATCCGTAAACGACCTGTTCGTGAGCTAGAGCCAGGAGAGGTTCAGTCAGACTCAGATGATGATGGTGACAATAAACGTCTCTCACCCAAATCGAATGCCTCACTCTTGTGCTTGCAGAGGGAACGAGAAGACAGACATTTGGATATCAAACTATCTGGTTCACTTGAGAAAAATAAATTTTATGAGTTTGCCCTGGATAAGACTATAACACCAGACACCAAGGCTCTTTTGGAACGAGCAAAGTCTCTCTCCTCCTCAAGAGAGGACAATTGGTCATTTCTAGGTCATGAGTCACGGTTAACTACCCTGCGCAATAGTTCAGACAAGGAGAGGGTTGAGCCAACACCACGACCTATTCCCTCTTGGTATAAAAGGAAGTTTAAACAAGACTCTGAAGGCAAATTGGATGATAAAAAGGAGATGCCCAAAACTGAGAACTATGAACGTCAAGAGCTTTTTGTTTCTCGCTTTCTTCACAGCTCCATTTTTGAACAAGATTCACGTCGTTTGCAACATCTTGAACGCAAAGATCAGGATCCTGAATATGGTGCAGGTAGACTTGTGAGCCAATTGAGTGGCACTGAGGGACATGTTGGGACTGGAGGTGAGGACCGTACACAAGAGCCAACTGTACTTTTTCACAGTCGTTTTTTAGAGTTACAGCAACAGAAGGGCAGAGATCACCAGCCCCACGAAGAGAGAACTAATGTGCCCGATGGAGATGAGGATGACAAGCCAAAAGAAGGGAACCAGGAGCAATGTCCCAAAGTGGATGAGACTACACAAGACATTAAGCCAATAAGTCCTGTTTCAGCTCAGTCAGTATCAGTACCTGTCCCATCTAAGGAGTCATCTCAACTAGATGATAACCTGCAGGATAAACCAGATGTGTTGTTTTCCACAACAAAGTTGGCAGTCCCTCAGGTAAAGGTTGAGGATATGATGGACACCACTGAAATGTCCCCTCTTCAGTCTAAGCAAATCGAAAAGTATCAAGTTCCTCCAACTGTTGGTGTTTCTCCAGCTGATCCTATATGCAAAGAGGAGGCAAAAGATGAACCTAAACAGGAACCTCTTGAGACTAAAGTAACTCCTGTAAGTACTCTGACTGTGGAACCTTCCACCTACACTGATGTTAAGCCTCCCACTCCTGGTGCCTCGCTAAGTGTTTTAGAAACAGAAACAGCTGAGGACCTACAGTCTCCAAAGTTATCACCCAAACCTGTCACAATTCAAGAAGCCCTCAAGGAGGAAGAGGAACCTCAGCCTGAAAAAACACTGCCCTTAGACAGCCATTCACCCAAGAATGTAGATGTGCCTCTTGAAATGGCATCGTCCACATCAGATGCTGAAGCAGAAACAGCTCCTCCACGGAAACAACTTAAGAGCAAGAAATCTAAGCTCACACCAGCAGCACCTCCAACTCCTCCACACAGTCAGCCAGCAGGAAATGAGAAGCCAGTAACTCGCAAAAGTGAGCGAATTGACAGGGAAAAGATGAAAAGAGCATCATCTCCGAGAGGAAAGTCACCAGTCCACTCAACGGATACCGAGCAAGGGCCTGAGTCCGATAGAGTCATAGGCAGACGCCGGCGCAATGTGCGCTCTGTTTATGCTAAACCAGCTGGAGATGAGGTTGTGCAACAATCAGGAAAAGATGTGGTTGAACCTCCCCGCCCTACACGAAAACGGGGTGCTGACAAAGACCCGGTTCAGCCAGATTCTACTCCCACTCCTACTGGCAAAAGAGGTCGCCCCAAGACCCGTAAAGGGGGAAGAGTTGAAGATGTGTCACCCGTTAAGGGAGACCAGCCTAAAATGTCTGAGGGAGAAGACAGCGACAACAAACAGTCTAGTGGCAGTGACATTTCTAAGGTTTCAGAGGGTTGGCGGTCTCCCAGGACTCAGAAAACACAGTCTTCACCCACTACAAGTACACAAAGTAAAAAAACAGGCAAAGTTGAAAAACAGTCTGAGAAAATGGATATCCTGTTTGATAAGTCAGAAACTGATGGAATTGTAGCCTCCGAATCTCAAATTAAATCAGTTGAAGAGCCACAAGAATTGGCAAAGTTATCAGAGGATGCCAAACAACAAACTAAATCCCAGAAAACGGATAAAGGGAAAGAATTTACAGAAACTGCTGAAAAGAAATCTGAAGAGAATGAGGAAGAGAAGCTAGATGCCTCTATTGAGAAACAGAAAGTAGCTGAAAAAGGTTGTAAGACTAAACCACCAAGATTGACTCGTGGCTCTAAAACAGGAAGTGAGGACAAGTCACTTAGTCTGAAAAATCTTGTAATTCATTTAAGTGTGGATGATGTAATAGGTGTCCTCCGCTCAGGGGAAGATGAGCCTGAACCATTTCAAGATTCTGTAAAGAAAGCAAAACCTGAAATGTCTCCAAAAGAAGATACTACAACTAGTTATCTTAAGGATGTGGATGACCTCAGCCCAGATGAAAAAGAGGACACTGAATCTGAACCCCCAATCGACCCTGCTGCAGCTCTCCTGGCTCGTCAAATGGAGCTTGAAAGGGCAGTTGAGAATATCTCTAAGTTTACTGTAGAACAGCCTCTCCCATCCCCATACAAAGAACCACCTGCTGAGCCCCCAGTCCTCTTACCACCAGTTCCAGTTGAACCACAAGATGAGGTGGAAGAAGAGAAACCAGCTAATCCTGCCAGTGAAACAGAACTTGCTGCAGCAATCGACTCAATTACGGCCGAGGATATCTCTGCAGATGCAGATGCATTCACTGCAACCCCATCCTACCCTCTCCAGCTCCCCACACCAGATCCAGTAGTTTTACCCATATCCAATGAAGTAATGGAACCTGAGACTCAAATGGCTTTCAGTAATGTCATGAACACAGATTCAGAAATTGGTATCGTCACAGAGCCTAAGCCATCTGAAGTAATCAACACCAAAACCACAACCCAAGAAGAATCTCCGGTTGTAGGAACACAAAAGAAAACAGGAAAAGCCAGACCGAAAACCCCGAAGAAGGCTAGAGGTCGAAAGACTACTGCAAGTAAGAAAGGAGAGATGGAAGAGCCTGTTTTGGAAGCAGAGCCAACAACAGTAAAGCTACCAGATTCAATTCCTGAAGACATGAAAGCTGTTAATCCAAAGGCAGTTACTACAGCAGCAGCAGCGACGGCAGCTGTAGTCACTGCAGCAGCTGCCTGTAAACATGATGTTACCTCAGCAGTAACTCTTGACACGCCAAAAGAGGCCGAGCAACCTGCTGTAGAGCAACCTGAACCACAAGAATCAGCTTTTCATTCAGGCAGTAGCAGTCCTGTACATTTTAAATCACAACCACCACCTACTGACCCCATTGCCCCAGCTCTCACCCCTTCTCCAACCCGATTGAATGTACCACCTGTACGCCCAGGAAAACTGGCAATCTCATCTCCAACTTGGCTGAACAGATCTGAAGAGACATCTCCCTTATCTACACCTGCTCCACAAGTAGTGGTAACACCACCCACAGCACCTATTCCAAGTATTGGAAGTGTATCAGGGAATCCACCCTTACCCCCTGATACTAAGGCATCTGATATTGATCCCAACTCTAGCACTTTACGTAAGATCCTGATGGAGCCAAAATACGTAACTTCAAACAGTACCTCTGTTTCTAGCATGGTTCTCACAACTACATTAGTGGAGCCCCGTGTGTCTGAGAATGAGAATTCCTCTGACCCTTTATCAGCGAAATCCTCTATTCCCGAAGATAGGCCCTTGCCTCACACACCACATGCCATGCTCCCGCACCCAGCCCCATCTCAACCCCAAGAGAATCAGCACATTTTCAGTGAGAAGTTGGTGAATTCAGTGATTTCTTCTGCTACCTCAGTTATAAGTAGGATTACCCCCTTTGATTCTGATGAGACTCCTCATATCTCTCTTAGTAATCGCAGTGCTGGAATGTCATTACCCAAGCAGAAGTACAGAGCTAGTATGAATGAAAACAGTTTGCCACGCTACTCTGGATTGTCTATGGCAGAAGATGGAAGCAATGTAGGCCGGCCAGTAGTGGATAACTCTACTTACAACACAGGCCCAAGCCCTGGATTAAGGGTGAACACTTCAGAGGGTGTGGTGGTGTTGAGCTACTCTGGACAAAAGACTGAAGGACCTCAACGGATCAGTGCCAAAATTAGCCAGATCCCACCAGCCAGTGCTGTTGACATTGAATTTCAGCAGTCAGTATCTAAATCCCAGATAAAACAGGAGTCTGTCACTCCATCACAACCCTCTACTCCAAAGGGATCCCAGACACCCACAGGTTATGGACACACAGGTGTGGTATTAACTGGCCAGCCGTACAATACTCAGCCTGTTATCTCTATTAACCAGGGAAGCCCTATCTCTGAGAAGTCTGAATCTTTATACCACAGTGGTTCCCAAGGCGGTCCTGTGAAAATGTTCCAGCAGTCAGTTAACAGTCCCCAAGTTCTAATGTACAATCAAGTAATGATGCAGCAACATGCAAAGAAAGGGCCTGGAGCGGAATCCATAAACATGAAAGTTGAGGCAAGTAAGCTTATACAACCCTCCAACCTGAGTCCAGTCTTGAGCTCACACCATTCCTCTTTGTCTGGTAACCCCAGAGTTTCGAGCCCAACGACACCTACTGACAGATCAGGTCAACATCTAAAGCAAGAGCCTCACTCTCCACGGACATCTGGCCACTCACCTTCACCTTTCCCCAAAGTGTGTCCTCCCGGTAGCTCCATCTCTCCAATTGGTACCTCAGTTGTTTTAGGCACAGGCAGCCCCATCTCTCAGTATGTCTCCAGCATGCACCACCCAGAGCAGTCTGTTATAATGCCTCCTCACAGTGTTTCCCAGTCAGTATCAATGAGCCATCATTCTCAGGGAGATGTAAGATGTACTCCTCCTCTCTCTGGAGTAAGCTATGGGATGCGTGCCGAGTCTCTGGCCTCTCCTCGGTCTGGGACTCAGCAGCGGACCACCACACCTCAGCCGGCAGGAATCCGGGACATGGTCTTGCAGTCGCATGCCGGCGCTCCGGGATCAGGAACAGGAAGTGGAGCTAATGAGGAAGAATTGAGACACTTTCATCAGGGCCTGCGAAGACCTGCTCCCTCCCACCTTCAGCCAGATGTCATGGTGGTCCCAGGTGACTACAGGGGGTTGCATCATGGTGCACTACGTCTAGATCAGTACAACATGGCCCCCAGGGATGTGCGACTCCTTATGCACCATCAGTTAGGGGAACACCCGTCAGTGGACTCCCGTAAGTCCCGCACTCCAGAGACCTCAATGACCACCTCACACATCTCTGCAACTTCTTCTAAAACTCCCCCTGGCAAAGCAGTACAACAATTAGGAAAGGAAACATCAAAGGCTCTAGAAGTCAAGATGCCAGCATCGCCCCATACAGAGAGTAGAATTATTGGGCATCCTCCTGTTTCTGTAATGATGCCACCCCAAGGTGTCCAACTTGTGCATCCTGGCAGTGCCACTTCCATGTCAGAGTACTCAGCAGTGTACCGGGAGATGCGGGGCTTCCACCCCCAGTTTCCTGGTCACCCTTCAATTGGCATGAACTTGGCACAGCGTACCATACCCCCTTCTCAGGTGAGACATTCTGAGAGTTCTTTGTACAACTATATGATGCTATTATTCTTAAACATATATTTTTTAGCTGTTTGAACATGCTCCTCAATCTTTTTTTTGTCATCTGTCTCTGTCCCAACAGGAAGTAGATCATCCACACAGGAACAAGATTTCCCCAGTGCAGCCCTCTGGAGCTATTGCTGAACTGAAAAATGAAAGCTTGCACCTTCGTCATCCAGCCATGGAGTTGTCACACGTGTCCAGGGTTCAGCGAGACACCCACTCTCCTTCCTTTGTGCCATCTTCTGCAGTGGCCCAAAGGACAGAAATGGCCCTGTCACTTCATAAGGGGCCTCAAGCTGTCATCTCTGGCCCTCTCCCACTAACTGCCTCAGGCCCCTCTCAGATGCGACCAGATTTGAAATTTGAACACACAGAGCACCGTTCAGTCGACACGGTGAAGCTTTTAACAGTAAGTGACCACAAAAACAAGATGTTTAGGGGAAAAAAATATAATTAATTGTTGAAATGTATACTTTAGTGAGTTGTTTACTTTTGTAACATTCACTTTCTTTCTTTCTTTCTTTCTTTCTTTTTCTTTCTTTCTGTATTCCTTTCTTTTTGAGCAGAAGTACCCAATTGTGTGGCAAGGTCTGCTTGCTCTGAAAAATGACACTGCTGCTGTCCAGCTGCACTTTGTCTCAGGAAATAACATCCTGGCACAGCGGTCTCTTCCACCAGTGGAGGTCGCTCCAATTCTTCGCATAGCACAGAGGATGCGGCTGGAGGCAGCACAGCTTGAGGGAGTGGCACGAAGGATGACTGTAAGCTTTCTGTTTTGTGTTTTATGGGTGCAAGAATAGGGAATGTCACTGTAATGTACTATGTTTTTTAATGCATGCAATTATATTAGTTATGTACAATTAGTGTGACACATATAGCTATCATTGATGTAAATAGAAATTTGGTTTCAATTCTGTGTAATGTATCAAGTGTAGCAAAAAAGATTCAAAATGAAGTTGTAACTAAAATTGTTTGCATTGCAGTCTGATGTAATGCTTCCTCACAATGTCTGAATGATGTAAGACAACTGCTTTAAAAAATCCTATCTCCTTTTTTTGATTAGGTGGAAAGTGATTACTGTCTTCTGTTGGCTTTACCTTGTGGGAGGGACCAGGAGGATGTCCTTGCTCAGACTCATGCTCTTAAAGGTGGATTTATTACTTACCTGCAAGCCAAGCAAGCTGCTGGCATCATCAATGTCCCCAACCCCGGCTCTTACCAGGTCTGTGTACACATTTTTGACCTTGTGTATGAAAAACCTGTCTATTGAATATATTGATGGCAGCAAAAGACAGTGTGTCCTAATTTATTTGGTGGGCAAAGTGCAAAGTCTGTCAGCAAGTAAAAGTTCTCATGCATGAAATACAACTATTTTATGGCATATGGTAGCATTAAGCTGACTCATCAATGTTTGCGGTTCAATGTCTTGCCCATGGTGTTTATCTACCAAATTGATTTTACTTTTTCTAGCTTTTGAATTAGCTTTAGTTAGACTTAAGACATTGCACTTTGCCCATCATTCAAATTAAGGCCCACAGTGTAATAAATGGAAACGGTTGTAAGAGTTGGTTGTTGGTTTTCATGAGAATCTGTATTGTTGAGTATATGAAGTCTGAAATAAGTTTTCATGTTTGTTTGTTTGTTTGTTTGTTTGTTTGTTTGTTTTTCTTCTCAACTGTAGCCAGCCTATGTTGTCCAGATTTTCCCACCCTGCGAATTTTCTGAGACCCACTTGTCTCACCTCGCCCCAGATCTTCTCAACAGTGTCTCCAACATCTCTCCTCACCTCATGATTGTGATTGCCTCTGTGTGAGAGATGGACATCTTCTCCAAACCCACTGGATATCAACACCAGCCTATGGGACTCAGCCTTTTTTTCTTATGTGTGTGGACATGAATATGCCTCACTGCGGAACTTGATTCAGTCTTTTTTGCATCATGCACTCATTCTTCTTTTTGTTATTTTTTTTCTTTTTCACCAGATCCTTAATTCATCCTCTCACCTCAACTTTCACGTCTATGCATCTCTAAGGAGAAGGCAACAATGGGCGTAACTGGATTTACAATGATCAATTATCTGATCATTTATTTTATTTTTTTGTCATTGATTAACACACAGAGGATTTTCTTTTCTTTTTAGAGCATCAACAAAGGGGATGAGTTTAAAAACTTTTGGGAGGGACTGTTTAACAGTTTTGTTTTTTCACTGATGATGATTGTGATTTTGTTTTATTTTTTTTTAGAAGTTCTTAAAAAGATTAATCTGATCAGTCATTGCACTATGTTGGATAAATCAAATTGAGAATCAAGTACTTTTACCTTTGTACAGATTTGACATGATGCTTTTAAAAAAAACATGCTCTTTTCACCAGCCTTCTCTGCACAAGAGACAAAACTGAGCTGGTGAGATCTTTTTTTTTTCCTGGGATTTCACCATTTGAAGAATACATGAACAAACACACACTGACTGACTGGCACGTAAATATCAGCTCTCTACAGACTTCTCTGCAACTACTGTTGTGTCTTGCCACCTTAATTCCGTTTTTTTTTTTTTTTTTTGTATTATTTTCCTCTCTATGTACCAGGCCCTGGAACTCCACAGGGGATTCTGGAGTTGTACAGTTTACACTTGATGCCTCAATGTGGGACTATAAGATAACTTTTGCTCAACTTTTTCTGTCTCTTGAAGACTGAAGGCGCAAAGGGGTGAATGCGGTAATGTGTAAATATTATAAATATTTAAGGACTTACAATGGACAAAAAACAACAAAAAGCTGGGAGACCAAGTGGATTACAGCATATCATTGACCACAGATGATAAATTATGTCAGGAATGTCCTAAGGGGAAGCTGCTTCCCTTTTACTCTGTCTAGAATAAATTCTGTGCCAAAATACCTTTTAAAATATTTCAAAAGAATATGAAAATGGAACAAAAAATGGAATTACAAAATCAAATATTATTTTCATACTTTTTGTATTTGTCACATTGTTGTAATTATTTGTTGACTCTGCCTCATTTTTGATTGTTATTGTTTCCCTCTTGTTCAGTCCCACCTAATTCTTCTCCTGGAATCTAGTTCATTTTCACTCAGACATGATGTGGTGGTGATGTTGGTGATGTTTGAGGCCACTCCCCTGATTGTGTAAATCGCAATATCTTCTTTCTTTGTTTACTTGTTTGTCTGCCTCCATCTCTCTGACAACATGTGTGTCTGACTAAGAAATCTGGTTTAATTAGCTATGCTATGCAGTCAGACATGTCTGAATGAAATATTAGCACATGGGGGGGAAACAAATTGAATTCAAAAAGAATTTTGGGAATGTTCTCCCTCTTATACTTGTCTGTCCACTGTCTCCCGAGCCAAGATGTAAATAGTCATTAATTTTATCTCTGAACTTGTTTATTTGCGCTCAGATTGTCTCATTTCAGGGTCCTCATTTTTGTTTTGTATGACAAAACAAAGCAGTCTGAAGAAGACAGAACTAGGTGAAAACCCATGCAGAAAGTAGAACCATGTTTCTCAGTTTTGTGGTGCGACTATTTGTACGACTGCAGGCTGACTTTTTTCATGGTTATGTTGAAGGCACTTATAATTTTTGATACAAATTAAAAAAAAAATACCAAAAGTAAGAAAAGAATCAGAACTGTTAATCTAAAAAAATGTCTTTCAATTTATCTCTATTTCATCAGTTTGTACTTTTGCTGTTCCTCTATGAGGACATTTTAAAATGTAAAATAAATTTTGTTCTTCGGATCATTAAAATGGTCATTCACTGTTTCACTCTTTAATCATTTGCTTATGGGACATTTCCCTGACATGCGTCCAAAGCCAGGGTTGAAACCTCTCCGTGGCTACACAGGCACTCAAGAGTTTGGCCACATGATGTCAGCAAAATCTCATTTTATGAAGAAGTTCCAGGGATAGAATTGCTGCGGTCACTTCTTTTCCAATGTGTTGACACTATATGACTATTGTTGGCAACATTGACCTTTTTTACTGAGCAAAAGGCATTATCCTTATGCAGAGAATAATGAATTATGACATTGACCACCAGTAGATTGCACAGTAACCACAGTTTGGCTTTGAAATATAATTTGTCAAAATTGTCCCTGCTCACAAACTAAAAACATCACATCACTCTTACTGGGTTAATGCTCCGAAGTCTCTCATTTTAAACATCTGTTTTTCTTTTGTGAAAATCATTCACAGTAATATCTTCAAAATACTGCATTGGTTGGCCTTTGACATGCTTTGTGCTAATGAAATGGAGAAGTAGCATTTAAGCACAATGTCATATTGTCTCACACCAAAATCAGATATGGAGAGACTTTCTGGCACTTTGAGGAGTATTCTACACATGCACATGTGTTACTGGGATCGATTGCCACTTTCACAGAAACATTTAAGCCCCCCTTAATTTGCTAAGCTTGTGCCTCATAGCCCCAAGAGTATGTTCTTTTTCATCTAGTAATCCTTTCACAGCACATGCCGTTAAAACGGGATCTCTTCTAGTTAATGAATGCCTCCATGCAAGTGTTTGAAACATCAGTTTGTGGTGAGGAATCCTAAGGACAGCTGTGCACATGCCTGGAACAGACTGCTGCTGGGGGCCAAGGCTATGGGAGGGATCAGTTGGAGGATAGGCAGGCAACTGGTAAGCAGTTGTAGGCCTCATAGATTCAGGAGTGAAGTATCGCATTCTGTATCTCAAATATTTATTAAAAAAAAGTTCTCAGTTTAGTCTTTGCATTGCCTAGGACATATGAGTTCAGAATGGAAAAGCAGCAGAAGTGGTGGGTCTGATGTTTGACATGCTAGTTTCCCACAGAGAACAAACAGAAAGACCATTGAGCCTCACTTTGTCCTTTTTGAATAATTCCAACAATTATCACCTCATTCCTTGCAGATCTGAGCCCCATAAATGTCAGCGGCAGACATATTTCAATCTGCTCTCTATGTCAGAGCTCGGTATGTGCGTGTGTCCGAGCCGTTAGATATGTGCACCAGAGTGTACTTATGTGGCCAAGGTCCTGGCGCTGTGGCCACAATTTTAGTCCACATCCAAGCCACCCCTCAAAGGTTTGTTTCTGTGGGGATGAGGGGGTTTGGGGCATGGGTCTAGGTCTTCTGTGCCCAGCCATGTTCAGTTTCTTGGGGTTTTGGTCCTGCGTGTGTCCATCTCCACAGGGAATGCGAGGAATCCTCAGGCCAGTGTTTTGGTGGTGGAGGCAATGTGATGCGGCTCCTTTTTTTAAAAAAAAATTGAAATCGGTGTATGTGGTGACTGAGTGGGCGGAATGAGTCGCGGACGACTCTTATATCATGAGATACTCTTCTCCCTTTGCCTCGGAGCCACTTGCAGGCTATTTAATGTCCTGGTATTTATCTCCTTCCAGGTCTGTGGCTTGCTCTTGAGGTCTATCCATAAAAAAATGTTATTAAATTTAAATGGATGTCAACGCTCTTGGTGGCCCATGCATGCAGAGAAGAACAGTTAATGCCCTTGTTTAACTCCACAGGCCACCATTTACTGGAAGGTGCTGGAAAGCCAAAGCATCAGCATTTAGTGTCGCCACTGTGAATTAAAATGGAGATCAAAGAGGGTCAAAGAAATCTAGGACCTAGGACCTTCAAGAAAGAGACTGCTCTTTTTCTCTCTCTCTCTCTCTCTCTCTCTTCTCTCTCATTCTCTTGCTCTTCTTTTTTCCCTAGCAGGCATGTTAGCAAGAAAAAGAGGTGAAGCACAAGAGATTTACAATGCCATGACAGGCCAAGACCAGGAATGTTAATTGACACTCCAACTCCCAGAAATAGAGGAACGCAGTGGTAGGAAGTGTGAGTGAGGACGACAGAGAGACCAAAAGGAAAACGGCAAGATAGCCACCTCCCCTAACCCCCCCAACCCTGAAATTACAGGCCTCGTGTTTAGTAAAGTGGCAGCGCTCTCGGTTCAGCGCAGTAGCAGCCAGGGCACACATTATTATGTGCACTCGCCTCAGGAGGAGCAGGCACGTCATGCAAAAAAGAATATTTGATTCAAATTCGTGAGAGGGAGGACCTTTCAGTTCCCCAATTGGAGCCATGTGTGACCTGCGGAACCCATCAGGCATGGGTTCGTCATCAAGGAACAATTAAGTCACGTGTTCTCTAATGATAATTGACAGACTTGGCTCCACTTTAGTTGTGCCTCTTGTTGTACAAAGTGACATGACTAATTGATAATTAGGGAAATTATTTATTGGTGGCTTCGTTTGTGAATGGAATGATTTAAAATGTTTTGCTTGGGTTAAAATGCCTTTTAATGGGGTTTTTAGTGTAGGTTTTGTGGAGAATATGCTGATCATGCTGAGGTTGCTTGCTGGTATTCAATCAGTGGAAGAACATCCAATGGTTATACTTGTCTCTAAAGAACTTTGTTTCTCAGGAAACAGGAATAGACATCTTCAGAAGAACATTTTCAAAACACACTTAGTTTTGTGTGTGTGTGTGTGTGTGTGTGTGTGTGTGTGCGTGCGTGCGTGCATTCATCAATGTGAATTTATGTTTTATGCATGCATATGGAAAGTAATGCCTTAGATGTATCAAGGGAATATTTATTGGTGGGCCCCTATGACCCTGTCAGTTTTTCTTCAAATGTTTCATCATGTATACCTATACTGCAGATATGGCACCAGGCCAAGTTTTACCATCTTACTGACACCAAGACAAGCATGTCTGCCTGTGTCAGGGTAAACTTCCTTCCTCCACAAAATCTAGACACATTATCCTCCAGTGAGGCTCATAGCATTCAGTAAGTAGCTTGTGTTGTTTTTAGGCTAACATACAGGTCTTAATACTATCCCACTTGAGCTTACAATACAATACAACTACCAGAGGGTGACAGTGCAGAAGTTTGTACTTAAACTTCTGCACTCTTATCCTCCTCTGGTAGTAGTATTTATTATGACCGCCACGCAGTAAAGCTTTCTTCTAGATAGTTTTTTTTTCTTCAGTAATTTTGTGTCAACGATTCCCGGGACACTGAAAGACCGGGGTGCACAAAACTTGTTGGGCATGTAGCCGTACAAGGATAACACAGAACCCTTGTTTTTCGTTTTGATCCGTCGCCCAGCAAAGCAAAAACGAGCCATTGTAATCGCAGGTATCTTTGGCTGACAGGTTCAAAATTGCACAGAATTTGAAGTGTAGGATTATTATGACACCCTCTGAATGCATGCCAAGTTTTGTGGAATTCCGTTCATGGGGGACCATACAATAAATGAATATATGTGTGCATTTAGTGACTGTACACTATGCAAGCACACATACACACACTCATGAGCACACACAAACACACACATAAAGATACATGCACACACATGCAGGCAGGCACACACACACACACACAAACGCGCACACACACACACACACACACACATAAAGACACACACACACATACACACACAGTAGTAGGCATATGTACGCACGCACATGCACACACACAGGCACGCACGCACACAAGCACACGTATACACACACACACACACACACACACACACACACACACATACACGCACACACACATAAAAACACACACATGCAAGCAAGCAGACGCACACACACACACACACACACACACCCTATTACCCCCCCACACACACTCACAAGCAAAAACAAACACAGAGAAGCACACATATACACAAAAGCAAACGCACACATGCACACACTCATTTACATACACAAAAGTTGCAAAAGTAGGGGATGGAGTAGGAGATGGAGACAAATTGACAAGCGTGATTTATTTTTGCGGAGAGAATGTGTAGGACTGAGCGGCGGTCATTGTAGCAGTGTTTATTGTTACCTGAGGTGTCCTTTGCAATATAGCTTGAATATTATAACATTTTGTATGTTGCTTTGGATAAAAGTGTCTGCTAAATACATGTAAATGAAAGGTTACCCACATTTTGGGCCATAATTTGAAAGATTGGGACTAAAGTATAAGTATAAGTATATATACTCTTTTGATCCCGTGAGGGAAATTTGGTCTCTGCATTTATCCCAATCCGTGAATTAGTGAAACACACACAGCACACAGTGTACACACAGTGAGATGAAGCACACACTAATCCCGGCGCAGTGAGCTGCCTGCATCAACAGCGGCGCTCGAGGAGCAGTGAGGGGTTAGGTGCCTTGCTCAAGGGCACTTCAGCCGTGCCTACTGGTCGGGGTTCGAACCGGCAACCCTCCGGTTACAGGTCCGAAGTGCTAACCAGTAGGCGACGGCTGCCACAAAGGTAACTAAACTAAAGTAACTAAAGGTAACTAAACTAAAGGTAATTTAATAACTAAGTAAAATCAATTTGCTAATTTAACACCATGTACAAGACCTTAAGCATAAACATTGATAAGTCAGCTCAATGCTCCCATATGCCGCAAGACAGCTGTAGTTTACCTGCGGAAACTTTGTTGACAGAATTTGCACTTTGCCCCCGATTAAATTTAAATTTGGCCCTTTGTCTTCTTTTACATTACACCACAAATTTAACTAGATGTACCGCATAGCGGTACAAAATATGACCGCCGCTCAGTCCTGTACATCCGATCCGCGAAAATAAATCACACTTCAATTTGTCTCCATATTTTACTCCATCCTCCACTCTTGAAACTTTTGTGTATGCTTGTTTGGCATGCCTGAGTGTGTGTGTGCGGCTGCACAGAAAGTAGCCTACTGGTGCTGAAAAGGTGAATAGATTGTAGAATAGCCAAAGAAGATGTAGCATTGTTATAAAACCTTTAAAATCTCTAAACAATCACAAGTAGGGCAGTTCATCACAGTTCATCCATTGCAACTGGATTGATGAAAGGTCACTTACACCTGTAGGCTACATTGTATTTGGGAAAAGCAAAAGGTATCAGCATAATGTTATTTATTTATTTATTTATTTTTTTTTTATGTATTTATAAACAAAAACATCTCTGTCAGTTCCATGCCGTTTTCAACAGCTATCAAAAACAAAGGTCATTTTTGGATGGATGGATGGATTTTTTGTGAATATTTCTTCTTCTACATAAGATTTTAGTCATCTTTAGTTCATGTAATACTTTATTGTCAATGCACAAATTAAGTAACAGTAGTCTGAAACGTTATTGTTAATGCACAAATTAAGTAACAGTAGTCTGAAACGAAATGCTGTTTTACATCTAACCAGTGGTGCAAATAACTGACATGTCCAAATGGGCCTTGATGAAATGCGTCGCTAGACTGTTCATACACATTTTAACGGGCCAAAGTTGAAGAGCTTTTGTCCGTTATTGTTCGTGCAAATATAGGCTGATTCATGTTCCCTTGCATTGTGTAACTGAGGTCCATGGCTAGTCTGGCTTTCATCAGACCAAGCTCAATCTTTTAAGAAATCAAAAAAATAAATAGCGGGCAGATCAGGCTGGGTTCACCCAGCCTAGTCCATAGGCACCGATATTGTTTAATTTTCAGATTGAGATATACACGCTCTGGCTATTCTAAATGCAAAAATGCATTAGGGAGTTATGACAAAACTGTAACTAACAAACTAGATCCTAATAGAAAGCTGTTAGCTTCCTAAGCTACAGGTAGGATTATAAGGTAGGCCTATTTACAACATAAATTGTCAATAGGCTATGCTGGCGACACAAATAAAATCTCCTTTGGAAACCAATGGCTTACGACTTACAGTATCAAGCGGACTTAAACTGCCATATCGCGGGCGAAAAGTTGTAATAACATTCACGCAGCTCCATGAGTCAAGGAAAGCCTTGAATGAAGTAGCCACTTCTAAATGGGACCCACTACACATAGCTTAAGGTGTGTTGCTAAAAGCAGCCATAATGAAATGAAGGTGTCATTGTTTGGATACTTCACACACACGTGCTTTTTAATTTCACAGACTACAACTACCAAGCTGTAATCAAAGCACATCGATTCCCCCTCTCACACCCTGCACGCGACTTAAAACTAAATAAACAGGCGTCTCAGTCTCACGCGATGTATAGGCAAAACTGTATCAGACCGGTGTAACGTTGGTAAATCTTCCATTGCACAGAATGATTTTGTAGCACGTGCAATAAATGACAGTCGAAAGATACAAACAGTGCTGCTATCAATTTGCTTGGTATAACCGCATTTATAGTTTTCTACAAATGCAATCAATCAAATGGGCCTCTACCACTCAACCAACGCTAACGGTAACATTACCTAGGTCCTTATTGATATTACAAGATTAACGCATTGCCTGCAGTAAAACCAAGCATGTCCGATAAACATCCTCAGATTTATTTCGGCTTCAAGAAGAAATGGGAATTAAACTTCATGTGAACATCGTCCTGTCCTTATTAGATGTTCGCTGCGGTAAATTACAGTCCTTGTAGGAAGTGTCCATTGTTTTCCCCCAACCCACTTTTAACTTCCAACAAAATTACGTCTCACTGCAACGATGCGCCATCTAGTGGACAAACGACTACTTATCGCCAATACTGAAAATGCAGCCATGATGATGATGATGAATATTTATTTTGGCTTTCTTTTTGATCCTACTGAATTTGTAATTATGTATCGGCCGTTCTAATACCGATAGTATGTGGGTGCCTGTGTGTGTGCATGTTTATATGTGTGCACCGCCATTTACAGGCCAATGAGTGTACAGTCACTAAATGTACACATAACCTAATTTTTTTAGACCCCCCCATGGATGAAATTCTCTTAAACTTGGCATACCCCCAGACCCCAAGAGAATGCCAGGTCAATCATACACATAAAATTTGGTGCAGTTCTGAACATCTTAACTGAAGATAGGGGCGATTAAAGCAGAATAATATTGCATTTTCATTTTTTACCGGGGGGGGTGCAAATCACAAATGAGTGATTATGAGCCAGGTTTATGTGGGCCCTTGAGACCAACATACCATAAAAGAGAACTGTGTCTGCCCACAGAGAACTGTGTCTGCCCTACACTCCTTTCGGGGGGTCCAGTCCAGCGGGGGGGCTGTCGGAGGGTGTCATAATGATCCTACACTTTTAATTTCGTGCAGTTTTGACCTTGTCAGCCAGAGATATTGTGATGAAAACACCTAATTTTTTGCTTTTTAATTTTTAACTAGGTGGTGCTATACATGAAATAAGTGGTAATGGGATGGGTTGACATGCCCCCTTAAGACCAACATGCAAAAAAAAGGTGGACCTCCTAGGCCCTACGGTTCTCGAGATATTCACAGAAAACCATGAACGGAATTCCACAAAACTTGGCGTGCATACAGAGGGTGTCATAATGATCCTACACTTCCAATTTCGTGCAGTTTTGACTATGTTAGGTCACAGATACCTACAATTACAACACCTCATTTTTACTTTTTTGTGTTTAACTAGGTGGCGCTATACATGAAATTAGTGGTTATGGAATGGGTTGACATGGCCCCTTGAGATCAACATACAAAAAAAGGTGGTCCTCCTAAACCTTCACGGTTCTCGAGATATTCACAGAAAACTGTGTCTGCCCTACCCTCCTTTCGGGGGGTGCAGTCCAGCGTGGGGGCTACAGATCAAAACGAAAAACGATGGTTCCATGCTATCCATATGGGGTTACATGCCCACCAAGTTTTGTCTACCCCGGTCTTTCAGTGTCCCGGGAATCATTGACGGAAATTTGGACATGCGAAAAAGAAAAAAAAAAAAAAAAAAAAAAAAAAAAAAATCTGACTAAACCTATATGACCGCCGCTTCGCTGCGCGGCGGTCATAATTAGTCAGTCCTTTACACACACGAACAAGAAAAGTGCAAAATATAATAAGTAAATAAATCATTCATCACACAGGGACTGCTGGCTAACCAGCAGTGCTCTTCTACTGTGACCTGCCGAATAGCCTAACCAATGTGAGAATATTAAAATGTTTGTTGTTGCCTACCCACATAATCCAAATGCCCACCCAAAGATGTTATCTTGGTTGCACCTCTTGGATGAGTGGGAGTGTTAGTAGAGTAGTAGTAGGGTGAGAAGTAGTGTCTCTGACTATTTGTACACTTCTATGCATGCCCATCTAATCATATAAAATATGAATTTCTAGTCACGAGTATACTGCATATCTGTGTGTGTGTGTATGTGTTTGTGTGTGTGTGTATGTGAGAGTGAGTGTGTGTGTGAGAGTAAGTGTGTGTGTGTGTGTGTGTTTAAACGTTCCATTGTAAATGCCATGGAAAGGCAGGAGTCCCCCCTTGCCATCTATGTATGTGCTGACCTTCATAGTTTTTTGTCCTCTATAATTCTAGATACACATATTGCATTCCAAAACACCAGAATAGAAAGAAAAGGAAAATGTGAAGAATGCTGAAAGTACTGGCCTTGGTTTTCTGTTGCTCTGATAACTATCTGTTTTCTGTCCAGCTGTTTTGAATCACCGGACACACAACCAATGCAAATGACTTATGAATTATCATTTTTAATGCATATTTGTGCTTCGGCTGTACGCACAAAATACATGTGAGGACCGGTCCCCCCCCCCCCAAGCTCCCAGCCTGCCTAGAAAAAAATTGCCCTTACAGACTTTCCACCGGGCCCAGAGTAATCCGTCCTGAAGAGAGCCAAACCACTATCTACACATCTCGAATACTAAAATGGGATAAGATAATAGCTGCACGGCTGTTTATAAATGGATGTGGTGGTTGAGAGAGAGAGAGAGAGAGACAGAGAAACAAGGCGAGAGTGAGAGAGACGCGTGTGTAACTTAGTGGCAAGGCACAAACACATGCTTCAGTGGGAGTTGATGACTCGTCAACCATGTTGATAGACTACAGGGTCTACACACAACTATTCCAAAAGCATCAAAATAGCTCTTTTAAAAGGCGAAAATCCCGTGGGCGGCTGTGGTATCGGCCTCGGGCACTAGAGAAAGCAGCTTCAAACCAGAAAATGAATGGTGAGGGGGATCTGACCCCTGTTTTGATGGGTGGCGGCGACTGCGCCAGCACTCTCGTTGCCTGGATGTGCTGTATAGCCGCGGGAGTAAGAATGCTGCTGGATTACTTCCTCCTCCACCACCTCCTCCTCCCTTTGCGTGGGAGGACTTGATAGCAGGGTGGTGAGGAACATTTTCTGGTGAGTTTCTCTGTCCCAGGCCTACAAAAGCAAGGCTTGGTGTTCAGCATATGCCCCCCCTTGCCCCGATCCCTTCCTCAACCCCTGCAGTTTCATTGTGAGGGTGGTTTTCTTTCCACAGCCTCACAAAGTTAAACTAATAAGGCAGGCAATGGTGACATTAACATCCACATTAAGGTGGGATAATCACTGATCTAAGACTTACCACAATGTTAATTTTATTTTCACCTGTGCCGTTGCTTCTTGAATCCTTAAACTCACAGCAGTAAAACCTGGAGCCCTCTGTGAAGCCTTTAATCCTGGAGACTTACCACAAATTGAAGAGGGACAGATGACAGACTGCATAAATTGACTTCAACATAAATACGGGATAACACAGCTATGGATAAGCACACTTAAGTATATACTAACCCTGATAAGTTTGATGTGTTTATATCTAGGCTCATCCACTGGATTCACTCAAGATCTTCTTTTCACCAGTTTACATTTTCTCTCTCCTTTTTTGTTTTTTTTTTGTTTTCATAAGATATATGATGTCCCAAGCAGCTCAGACTAAATGTTGATATCTTGACCTCCACTGTTTTGGATTCACGGCAGAAAGGAAGCACAGTGCACTGCGGCTGATGTCATGCATGGGAGAGCGCCTGCCTGCCTCGCTGGAGCAGAGTGACCACAGGCTATGTTGCGGACAGGGCTCGGTGTCACCGTGGAATTGCTTACAAAATAGAGCAATGAAGGCAGTGGGATTGGATATTGCTCCTCTTTTATGGCCTGTGTGGTCCACACAAAAGGCACAGGATGACAGGATGAGAGACTGAGGGTGCTGCCATGGATCAGATGGCCTGCTGGAGGGTGGAGCTGCACTCTGCCTGATTAAAGGCAGCCACAGAGATGTGACAGAACTCACCTGGTGACATCAACCCCCCCACACACATCAACACACACACACACACACACACACACACACACACACACACACACACACATACTCACACAGCTCCCATGCCCAACATACCCCACCACCAATACCACCACCTCTTCATCCAGGGCCCACACCTAACCCAAAACACGTCAATCTAGGCCTTACTGTACATCATCTTAGCTGCTCTGAGGCTGCAACATGAGCCGAGTTGCGAGTAACAACCAGCTCTATGTATAATTACACTTCGCCACAGCCGCGTTGCTCTTCGCCTCCTCCTACTCACTGCTTATCTGTGGCACGGGCCGACCCAGCTGCTGTTTTGGCTTGAGGGGGGTGAGAGGAACGACAAAAGGTGAGTCCGCCTTGCTCACTTTTCTGTCGCAGTCACGAGACGAGGCGTCGATTGGCTTTTGGGGTTTAGGGTAAAACATGGCAACCCCCCCCCACGCTGAGACCAAGGCTCCAGTGGCTGAAATCAAATCTCCCTGTGATCACGGGAGAATGTGTGAGTGGGTGTGCAAGTGAATGTATGTGTGTGTGGAGGTCATGTTTTCAGTAGACACACGGGTCACGGATTAGGGTTGCTCCCCTGTTGCGTCGGATAGTGCGGTTGGAGCCTCGTGATTCAAAAGTGCTCTCCGTCTGCCCAAACTCAAGGCGAGGGTAGGGCAGCTGCCAGGCGAAATTGGAGGGATTTAGGCAGCTTCCCTCCCTGCAGGGGACCTATGATCGGGGCTTCTGAATTATACCAAATAAGAATCAAAAACCACACACTGAAAAGAGGGCAGTAAAACCAAACAAGACAGGACACAATAGATGGTCTGTGCTAGTGCCATCTGCTTCCCTCTCTTAGCACTGGAAGGTGAGTTAGCCAGTTCCACAGAGGAGCCCATAAAGGAATTTTTCCATGATGAGCTCACAGGGCTAGAGACGTTTCAAAACTTGCACAGTCCGGTATTTGACGGCCAATAAGATAATATTGTTCTGAGGTCTTCGGAATACGGAGGGTGGGGATGGCTCGGAAAGGGCATGGGTGAGAGAGAGGGGGGAGGAGGGGGGAGGAGGGCATTGTGTTGGAGGCCCCACGACTGTCTGGCATGACTCAGTGTTGACATTTACAAAGAAAAAAAATCTGTCTGTATAATTCAGGATGTGATTGGAACTGGAGACACCGAGTCTGATAAGTTTGGTGTGGACTTTAATTAGGCTTTTGTTGACTTTCTTGTTTGAAAAGCAAATATGCTCATGCTCTTCCCCCCCAGGAAGCAGATATGAACTTTCTCGAACTTCACGAACGGCTTCATAGAAGAAGTACTTCTGATCTCTGATCAGATGCCCATTTCAGAGTCTACACGTGTACACTGTAAAATATACATTTCCTCACGCAGAGACGGTTTGGAGAGTTTGGAGTGAGCCGTGCTGTCTCCACTCCCTAATGAACATCTCAGATTGCAATTGGGGGGATATGAAATGCCGTAAAAATATTTTCATTCTCGCCACTGCATCAAATCTGGAACTGGAGAGCGGGATGTTTGAGAAAAAAAGGGAAAAAGTTCATAAAATAAAACTTTAGCTTAGAAAAACTTCCAAAAGGCACAGCTCCTCTCGGGTGTGTTGGCTGATGGTGTCTGGATGTGGGCTGCAGTAATTCAATTATAATCAGCCAAGTGCTTACGGCTGCAAACCAGTTTTCATGCTGTTTAGCTGTCCATGTATAAACTACTGGAAGTTGCGAAGCTGTGAACATGAATTGTGAAGTTGTTAATGTCCCTGTTTTAGCACTGTGAAACTATGATTTTCATGACTATTACATGAGTGATTTCTTGCATGTTTAAATGCTACATCCACTACATTTATGTTTTGGCAACCTCACACCCATAAATCTTAATTTTACTGCAGGCATAGGCCAACTTCTAGTTTGGTTGGAAGGTTTCTTATACTTTTATATAATCAAAAGTTATGACTTGAAGCAGTGTGAGAGGAAAAAGTAGTATCTAAATTAATGTTGTTTGTATTTATAAGTATAAGTATATATACTTTTTTGATCCCGTGAGGGAAATTTGGTCTCTGCATTTATCCCAATCCGTGAATTAGTGAAACACACACAGCACACAGTGAGGTGAAGCACACACTAATCCCGGCGCAGTGAGCTGCCTGCATCAACAGCGGCGCTCAGGGAGCAGTGAGGGGTTAGGTACCTTGCTCAAGGGCACTTCAGTCGTGCCTACTGGTCGGGGTTCGAACCGGCAACCCTCCGGTTACAGGTCCGAAGTGCTAACCAGTAGGCCACGGCTGCCAATATATTATATGTGGTAATTATAATTTATGGCTGGCCTTACATCATTTGGAATCCAATACTTCACAAAAATAAGTCTCACAACATCTGGTGATTGGTATTGAGTTACATAAAATGGGATTAAATAACCTCTAAATAAATGACATTCATGGGAATAAATGCTGTTCATATTTCAGGTAAGCATGGTCATAATTACTGGGTTATGCTTACAATTCTTGTAGTGACTTGAAGCTCTCAATAATTAGATATGATTGCATACCTGCACATAGTTTTAGAGGCCAGATAGGGGATGCCATGCCATTTGTGAAATACCTGCAACTCTGGGAATGTCATGCCCATGTTTTAAACAAGAAGGTTTTTTTTCATTCATTTCCTTTCTTTCATTGATCCAATGCTATCTGGGGGGAAAATTACCCCATATTTCCTTGTACTGCTCTCCCCTGTGAGTTTCCAAAAAAAGAAATGGTGACTGAGAACGACTTGAAAGAACTCTTTGAGATCAAGAGATTGCCTACATTTCTTTCCTGTCAAAAGAAGGAAACCTGCAATGAACCAAATCAGAAATGTGATCAAACACCACGGTACTATTCACGATGGATCACGATGGACATGCATGGTCATGCAAGGGAAACAACAACCAAAAACAGCTAAAATGGGGGGAGAAAACTCCCTGGTAAGAACAAAGAGAAATCAAGGCATTGCATAAGTCATTCAATCCCTCTGAAGATCTCCTGCAGCCAAACACACCCTGAACGCACCTTGCTCACTTTTCGCACCACCATGACTGTGGACTTTTTTTTCTTTTTTCTGCAGAAGCCGAGGCTGAGTCTTCTGAGGTTGGGGAGGATCTGCTGATGATGGGACAAGTACGGGCAGGTTGGGATCACAAGGGATGGAGGAGTAGCGCTCACTCACGCAGGGCAGGAGCGAGGAGGGGACGGGAGGGGAGGGCCATGGCGTGCTGGAAAGTTCCCAGTGTGGGCCAGCTGTCAGATGAGTTAAGCCTTCCTCTCTATCAGGGGTACCTGCTGACCTGCTGACCCACTAGGCCTTCCCGTAGAGGCAGAGAGCACCTGTTTGCATTATGGCCCCCCACTCCTCTCTGCTAGCGTGGGACTGCAGCTGCAATGCGGGTGTCTAAACATTGTTGTCTCTTCAGTGTTTTCTCTCGTGAGAGTGACTGAGTAAGTGTGTGTGTCTGAATGCGAGTGTGCGTGAGTGAGTGTGTGACTATCTGAGTAGGTATTTGTGTTGTTTGGAATGTTGGTTGGAAAATATGCCCCAGTTGCCTGAACATTAACATTCTAGAGAACTTAATTATGTGACATACAGATTAACAGACTAATTATCAGATAGTATTTCATTATTTCATTCATTATTTAAATCTCTCTCTCTCTCTCACACACACTCACGCACACACACACACACACATACACACACACACACACACACACACACACACACACACACACACACACACACACATCAGACACGTCGACGGACACTTGCCCCACCCTGCCTCCCAACACACACACAGTCCATGCAAGGCTGATGGCACAGTGATTCACAGCAGAGTGGGACTCTTGCCCTGGCAGAGAGTAAACAAGGAAGCAATTTGCAGGCCTCACCTCCACCCACAGATCATGTGTCAGATGATTTTCAACGACTAATTACTCCTCTACATCGAGTCCTCCACCGAAGGAGATGAAAAGAGAGTCCAAACTTGGCTCACCGCAATGTCTTTCCCCAACCCTCTTTGAAGTCTGAGCTCGCAAGAGGGTGTGACGCGGTGTGCATGTGTTTGCTCTGTGTCCCTGTGTCACCTATCTGAAGAAGTGATTTCATTTTGAGATGCCAGAAAACCACAGCTGGGTAGTTTCATACCCCAACGTTGTAGGTCTCTCCCCCTATTTTCCTGGGTATTATTCTTCAGGGATTACTCTGTCAAGACTATAGATGTTCCAGTACGAATATAAAGTTCAGCAGTAATGGTTCAAATGGAATGAATAACAAATGTATATCCTGCTTTTCTCCACACTCCCTGCACTATTCTTTAGGTTTCTAACGCTAATCTAAACTTTGATCAGTACTCCTTTTCCGTTTGCCCCAATGGAGGGGGGTTGGGGGTTAAAAGGTGGGGGTGCAACTGTGTGGAGTGGAACAGCAGACTGGAAAGGAGGAGGGGTGGGGTGGGGGGGTGTGAGTGGTTTTCCCCGACACCCTGGGTAATGTGCACAGCTGTCCACCACTATCCCTGCCCTGTTACAGAGCTCCCCCACGGCCCTGTGAGAGAGCTGGTGGCCTGGTCAGCTGGAGAAGCGTTTGGTCTGACGTGCTTGTCGTTCTTGCTGCCTACCTCAGCAATCAACCCCCCTTCCCTCAAGGAGGAAGCAGAGACTGTGGGGACAGGTGCCATGGGCATGTTTGACAAACACAGGTTTCTGTGAGACAACACTGAGGGCCTGAGGAGCAGAGAGGTGGCACTCTTAAAATAATCTTGGCATTAGGTGCGTGGGCTGGTGTACGTGCCCAGATCCATAAAAAAACACACACACACACACACACACACACACAGAGAGAGAGACAGACAGAGAGAGACAGACACACACATACACAGAGTTTATCACAGTGTTGCTGTAGAAAGAATGATGAAAGCAATTATTAGCCCACTGCACACCCACAATGTACTAACTAATAATAATTTCCTCTCAGACAGCTATGCTCTCTCTCACTCCCTTTCTCTCTCTCTCAGTTCAACTTAAATTCAATACAATTCAACATGCTTGAATGGCATGACCAGTAAGGAAGAGAGTAATGCCAAAGTACAGAAACAGTGAAAAAACATTGAAACATATAAAATACAGAATCATAGAATCATATATAAATGTAGTCTACTGTACATGTTCATCTCTCTATTTCACCCCTCCTGACTCTCTGTCTGCTCTGTCTCCTGCCAAGCTCATCTGATATAATGCATGACTGAACTCATTCAATGCTGGGTGGGTCATGGGAACGTATTCAACAGGTGGCCATTCATCAAAATGTTTATAACTCTCCTGAAAGTGCTGCTGCTGATCAGACATCTCTAGGTATTAACATTACACCCTCACACCACATATTGATTACATGTGACCTTTGCGTGTCAGACTGAAAAGCCACTTTTTTACGAGGAGTAAAAATAGTGGATACGCTAGTTTCCGTGGATGAATTCCCCCCCGCAGATGAGGTCATTCTCCTCCAACGATCACCTGACACATCCCTCTCATTTCTTTGTTGTGGAGTCAACCTTGAGCGTATCTAATTTGAACGGGAGGAATAGGAGCTATGTTCCGAGTCACAGCATCGGAATGCTGTGATAAGAAACGGATGAACCTTTATCCGCCCAAGTGAAGATGTGCTATGTTCCCTAAAATGGCTGACGGGACTGGGTCAGGCGCTTCGATAGCTTTCTGGTCCACTGTACTCGCTGACACCAAGAGTCACACACTTAATAATGCCCAGGTGTGTCTGCAGGCCGGCGCTTGCTAGCCTTTCAAGTTTCGTCACCTCTGGGATTTGTGGTAACACATCAGACACTGTTGCAACCTGTGGTCTGAACGTAATACATTTAATCATACACATTATAATCTAATTGTCAACACAAGTCTGATTGAGGTGTAACACAAATGCAAATGTGGGAACAACACAGCGTGTGTGTGTGTGGATACTGAAGCACGACTGCGTTAAAATAGATCCACATCTCTCTCAAATCTGACCAGCAGACTAATGGCGACGATGACAGACACGTGGAGAGCGAAACAAAGGACTCCACTGGACCCTCCCACACCCAAAGCACCAGTTACATAAACCGAATCACCCCAGATATGCTGAAAAGTTGGAAAAATCGGTCTGCGGACTTAATAGACCCGAGGAATTTCTCCTTCAGGCCTCGTCTCTGAGCCGCAGAGTCCCTCTCTAATTTAGGGGTACGGCAGCAGTGGCACCATCCTCTCTCCCTCATGCAAACCCCAGGGCTGCGCTCGCAAAGGCAACCACACACTGTGCAGTTTACATTACATTTCAGCCTCCGGCACTCTAGCGGCCGATCCCGGGGACAATATCCTGTCCAAGAGGCCTCAGCTACTAACTGAGCTTATTTATGTGCTCAGTATAATGTGTTGGGTGGTTATGCGAAAAGCAACAACAACCAGAATAGCTGAACAAAAGGTAGTGCATTGTTACTTGGGATGCGAGTGCTTGAGTGTGAGTATTCATCTAGCCAGCGCCATTGCCCCTGCCATCTGCCCAGCCCTAATCAGGGGTGTTTAAGTGGCCTATTACATGAAAATGTGCTGCGTGTGTGCCGCCATTGGCCCATATGCAGTACCCCTGGTGATACCTTCATAAAACTTCTGCCGGCGCGATTCATGTGGCTGGCTGGCTGGCTGCTCCTGTCTGTGTGTGGTCCACGGTGCTGCGTCACCATGTCACAGCTGAAGTCTTTAGAGTGGCTGGAGTGTGTGTGTGTATGTGTGTGCGTGTGTATGCGTGTGTGTGTGTGTGTGTGTGTGTGTGTGTGTGTGTGTGTCCATGCATCCACCATCTTTAATTTTCTGAGAAAGAGGTAATTTAGCAGTAGCACAAAATGACAGCTTGAAGATACTTCTCTCCAAACAGTGACAGTGGGAGTTTATGAGAGTACATTGCTGTAGGAAAATGCTGTTGCAGAGTAACACATTTATAATGTGCTTTTATTGTGCTGTTGGGAAACAGAAATTATCTCTCACAGAGCTTCTGCACTTAACACCTGATCTAAGGGAAAGAAGAGTGTGGTTTCAGTCAAACAGAGAACAAAAGCCCAGCTACTTAAAACCTCACTATCGTACAACTGGATGAAAGCACTTATAGTTGAAATTAGACATAATTACAGAAAAGACCCAAAACAAATGACTTCACACTCTATGATTGTGAATTGTGACTTTATCATTTGGAGAACTTGTGTTGGTGTATGAGCCCTGCCCAGTTAGGGCCTGAACAAGCGCTGTGGGGAGAGGCCAGTGGCCATAGCACTGAATGCATATGCCGAGGCATGCATATGCTCACACTTGTTTCCTCAGCCCACACTTGTCGCTGTATGTTGATGGGCTGGCAACAATGAGCCTGCTGTTCCCCTCGAGCCTTCTGCTGGGTAGACTCACACCTGTGCCTGGCTGGCAGCCCTCCCATTTAGCTCTTTAGCTCACCCCCCCCCCCAACACCCCTCCTCCTCCACGTATACACTTCATTTCTTCATCTCTCCTCCTCTACGTCTCTCTCTCTGTAGTTCAGAGTATTTTTATATGGGGGCTGTATTTTGCTATGAACTCTCTCTCTCTCTCTCTCTCTCTCTCAAAGGACACGAGAGAAAAGTCCCTGAAGTCCCACAAAAAAGGGCTTGGCCATTCTGAGAAGTGTGGTTTGTGGGCATTGGAAAAGGTTAGAGAATTTATTTTTCTTTATTTTGCTTCTTGTTTTTGCTTCACCTTCACTCGTTCTTTTTCTGTCTTTGTGTATCCATAATTTCTTTCTTTCTCTCTCTCTCTAGCCATTTCTTTCATCTGTCTTTTTAAATATTCCTTCTCTGTTTGCTCCATCCCCTCCATCTCCCCCTTTTAGTCTCTCTCTGTCTCCTCCCTCTTCTACTCTCTTGTTCATTCCTCCCTCCCTGCCCTCTTCCTATCCCCCCATCCCTGAGTGTTGATATGCGTACGTGAAGAGAGGTGTGAAGAGGCTGGGGAGAGGACGTAAAGGAGGTGGCATTGTTATCTGAATGGAGGGTTGAAATTCTAGGCTTATCCTCCTGTGTAAGGGGGCTTTGTGGAGATGGTGGCCGGTGGGGGCAGTTGTGGGAGTGGGAGTTTGACTTGGCTAGAGTTCCACAGTAGTCCGACCAACTCTCCGTCATAAGTGTAACAGGAGCAAAAAAAGTTAATGTGTGCATTTGGTGCAATGATTGTTTTACTTTTTTTTTTAAGTGGGACCGTTTCTTTCATAATAATGGCATCCACATATGTGGTGGTTAAAATAGTTTTCACATTATATTTCATATCACGCACTCGGCACAATCTATTATCATTCTATGAAAGTACTGAAGGGAAACACTCTCTTTGTGTCTCTGGCTCTTTTGTTTGGGAATAATTATATACTCTTTACTGAATAAAAGTTCAAGTTGCATGAAGTTGATTCAAGTTGAATTTGGAAGCACTAATTCACAGAAGCACAAAAACGTTGTTGCTCTCACTGTTGCTTTCACGTTTGGCAGCTCTCACTGTGCGGGTGACAGTTTAGTCCCTGAAGTGGTGATCTTCACATAGAAAGTCCTTGACTCTAAAATTCCTCCAAGTTGCTAGGTGATACCATTGTTGTAAATTCAACCCCACATACAGGGTCCCTGGAGCACACCCTCCCACTCAACGTCTCCAACCAGCACAATATCCTTGTAGGAGGAAACAATGTTTGCTTTATCACATTCATGTCTTTTTTTTCTTTTGAAAAGTTTCAGTCTCCATCCACCTACCAGGATGTATTTTGGATAAGTCTGAAACAAGCTTACAATTTACAGACTTCAATAAAATATTTTTGAGATAGGGAAACAAAAAAACAGAGGCCAAAAATATGTGATGCACAGACAGCATAAATCTAGGCATAGCCGACAATATAGAAGGACACAAAGAAAGAAAGAAAGAAAGAAAGACTTTGAATAACTTTCCTCAGCGTTTGGCAGGTTGTTATCTATACTGTACATAAACTGGAACAATGACTTACCTTACATCCACCGGTAATTGGCACAGGTGGGTTAGACTTTGATATTGGGCGTATAGTTGCAACAAGCGAAACACACAACCATAGCAGCCATATACCACACCTCCACCCTATAAGGAATTCGACAAAATTCCGACGGGCGGAGCCCATGACGCCGTGCATTTCTGAATGAGTCCTCGGAGAGCCGAACTACTAGCAGTGCAGAAATCAGTACCACCGAGGAAGAAGGCTGCCAAGAGTAAAACGGACTCGAAGAGGAAGAAAACGTTTCAATAAAATGGAATACTGGGGATTAAAGTGCATTTTGTTTTTTACCATATTTATTAACTGTATATTTATTTCACAACAAAATAAAGAAGGTGAGTAACCTACAATTTACCTAAAAGTTATGCTAAACTAACTTCCTTTAACATCATAGTCAGGTAGCGCGTGGTGTAAGTATGGGTGAATACGAAAAGTATGCAGTTGCATTTCAATTTGCAGGTTAATTGTCATTCATCTGAAACCAATTTAAATGAATTTGAAAGCACCTTGCATTTATACATTTATCGTGTTAGGCTATTTACTTTTTGGGACTGTTTGTCTAATTCTAGACTAATGCTCAGTGCTATTTGAGTGGTGTGGTATATTTCAGAACGTGTGCTGTTGAATGTTGGATTGGTAAAGGTTTTTAGATAATTGATGGTCTTCGCATTAAATATTATTATTAGCCTACACATTTGCGTCAACAGCTTACTAAAGTCAGCCAGCTTAGGCTACTTTTGATGGTATATTTAAACTGCTCTGTACAAAGATCTCACTCATCACAATAACTTATGCTGTACAGTTCACTTGTTATAGGCTTGTCTTGTCATGTAAGGGCAGAGTTAAGAGAGGAATTTACTGGAAGTTATCTTTTCCTGGCTATAGATGCTATTTATTAACACGAGCAAGGCTTTCAGGAACGACCAAATAAATGGTTCTTTCAGAGCGCATAAAACTGAAACATCTCTTTTCTGGTCTTTCACAGAGGTGCTCTTGGACATGGTTGCATCGGGATCGGAGCTGGGCTGGTTGAAATGGCCAGACGAGAACGGGGTGAGTAACTTGGAAAAAAAAGAACGTTGTCACTCTCGACTGAGTGCCTTTACTAGACAGTTTCTATAGGAGAATTCTATTTATTTGCTTTACCAGCGGTTCTTAGAAGTCAACGCTTGAGTGGGGGAAATTACATTTTTCAGTTGTTCAGGGTGATTTTTAGAGCGCATGTCTTTAATGTGTTATATTAAAAAAGGATTTAACAGTTTACTGGACAGAGTTTGAGCTGTTAGACAGAAAAAAGTTTGAAAGATAGCCTAAATGCTGCAAGCTTTCTGCGTGGAGAATACTTGTGGCCTCGTGTGGTTTTAAAGCCCTGTCTTCAGGATTTTATAAGTAAGGGTGTAATTAACATTTAAAGTTAGGACCATGTGGTGTTTTTTTTTTTAGACATGTAAGTTAAGCACTTCAGTGGAGCTGTCTTTTTACACTCGGGTTTTGTAGCTGGAGTTTTTGTGGAATGGTTTTCATTATTTCAACTATTCAAGTTGGACGAAAAAGGCCTGGTGCATTGAAAACAGAGGGAATTAGTTTAGTGCGCCTGCCTTGCCTGGCTGCAGTTAGCAGGTTTTCTTTTTCCTCTCGACTTGACTGATCTGGAATGTCCATGCAAATTACTGTCCGTAAGGTGATGGTGGTTTGGTACAAGTTCAGACAAGTTTCCCTTTGTGAAGCTTAGCCACAATATTACAATTCACAGCTGTAAAATGTCTGTCATTAAAATAATAATAATCAAAAATAATTCCCTGATGCCTGAGATGATGTATGTTAACAGTTAACATGTGTACAACTGCAGTGTACAAACATATTAACAGCACAGGAGATTTAATTTAAAGCACCCTGTCTAAAAAAGCACATATGTCAGCAATGTTTGGACCTCATGTTGGTAAAAATTACAGTCTTAATGAGCTACTGGGGTTTTAATGAGGGTATAAATTCCTTTTCAACTGGTGTAAGGACTCCGAAACAGTATGGCCTATATATTTTTTATGGGGGCATTTGTTCTCCAGTTGCATGATATCCCCCCCCTCATTCCTATGCCACACACTGAGCAAACAATGCAACACTCTTATAATTAATAGCCCAGTGGCAGCATCTATAGCGAGAACCGCATACTGCAGCTCCATGCAGAGCACAATGAAAGGGAAATGTTCCCCACTGTCCAGACAAACTATATCAGCAAACATGGCTGACCATGGAGAAATAAGAACCTCTGTGGATATTGCTTGAGGCTGGTGATAAATCCTGTATGGATGACTTGGTGATTGTTGCCTTCCTGTTCAATTGTGTGGTCAGAGCCTTTGAGACAAATCTACCACAGTAAGGCATTCATGATCTGTGTGCTCTGCTCTCTTTTTTCCATTGCAGTGGGAAATGGCTCAGACTGCTTTTAATGGGTCTTTGCACTACAACTACTTTGTATGTAATGTGGAGTCACCTGCAGGCCAGGACAACTGGCTTCGCACCACTTTCATTCAGCGGCACCCGACGGCCTCCCGAGTGTTTGTGGAGCTGCGGTTTGTGGTGCGGGACTGTAACTCCTTTAACGGTGCCTCACTCACCTGCAAGGAGACCTTCAACCTCTTCGCCTCCGATTCCGACGTGGACATCGGCACCAACTTCCGCAAGAGCCAGTTCCGTAAGGTGGCCACCATCGCCCCCGACGAGATCTCAAAGATGGGCGGGCTGAAGATGAACACGGAGACCCGGGTGGTGGAAGGCCTCAGCCGCAAGGGCTTCTACTTGGCCTTCCAGGACATCGGGGCCTGCCTGGCCCTCTTCTCAGTCAGGGTTTACTACAAGATCTGCCCGGCCACCATCAAGAGCCTGGCAGCCTTCCCTGAGACCGTGGCTGGTGGGGACAAACAAAACCTGCGCAAGGTGGCGGGCGAGTGTGTGGAGAACGCTGTGAGTGCCAACCAGCCACTCATCTACTGCACGGCGGAAGGCGAGTGGGTGGTGCCGGTCGGGCAGTGCCAGTGCCGTGAGGGATACGAGCCAGAGGGCGATGCGTGCCAAGGTAAGAGATAACTTCCCCTCTGACACACTCTATAGTCTTAACGACTGCGGATGCTACAGGAGTTGTTTGGAATTGGAATTAAATGGCTCATAGAGCAGGAATTCCGTCCCCCTGGGTACATTGACTCCCATGAAAAGGAATGGAATGCTTCAACTGCCTTGAGCAAGTCACCGCATCTCTCTGTGACCATAAACACAAAAAATGCTCATAGTCATTTGGTGATTTTGGCCACAGGTTGCTTAGGAAAGATAGGAAGAAGGGAAGGAACAGGTCTGCTCATATCATAATAATAGTCTCTCATTTTGTTGTCGTCTGACTGAATCTGCTGCTTATCTCTTTGATATGTGGATAGGAAGCTTTCTTTTGGAAAGAGGCAGTGGTGTGGAAATGAAGTGTAGCTCTACTCTTTTTACCTTTTATGCATTCATTTACTTCTTATTGCTCTGAGCCACCATCTTGGGGAAATTCAGGGAAAAGCTTGTTAATTATTTCAGGGATACTTTTTTTCCCTTGATTTCTGTCCTCATGCATTCCTTTAAGACTAACAGGCTCAGAAACTGTAGCAAATGATTGTGCTCAAGGCAAACGTTTTCCATGGATGTGTTCACCGCATGCCTATAAAGGACATGGTATTACCTGGGTCTGTTGGGCATGTAGCATTTTCTTCCTGACCTTGTTCTTTCTCACGGCGCATTCTGTAGGTGTGAGTTAAGTGGCCTGACATTCAGGTGTTTTGTGACTCAATGTGTGTGTGTGAGTGAGTGAGTGAGAGAGAGAGAAAGAAAGAGTGCAGGCATGTCAGGGCCCGTAAGGAGTTACAACATTACAAAACCCTTCAAACGCCATCACTTTCAGCGCATTTTACTTTCCGCACACGATCTTGCCGAGACAAGTTAAATGAGCAGGGAATGTATACAAACTTGTCTGATTAAAAAGCAGTTTGCAAACACTTGCAACACTCGCCTCACAGGTAGATGGCCTTGGAACAGTTTACTTGTTTTGCACAAACACTGAATACGTGTGGTTAAATATGGTGTTCCGTTTCTCCTTGTGTGGAACCTGAAGTCAAACATTCAGCAGGATATATTTGTGAAAGCTGAGAACTGGAGTAGGCAAGAGGGAGAAGGAGACACAAACAGTGTGAGAAAGGGAGCTAGAGAGAGGAAAAGGAAGAAAAAAAAAATGGAGGGGGCATTTTTAAAGAGGTGGGGAATGGAATGTAAAGGTAGTAGAACAATGCGGCGCTGTGTTTGCAGCCAGAGATATTGGTCCCTCTTGCCCTCCCTCTCCTCTGCAGCTCTCCTCTCCTCTCCTCTCCTCTCTTCTCTTCTCTCCAATGCATTCCTCCCCTGAGCTTACCGAGGAGCCTCCCTGATTACAACAGGCCTGAGGAATTCCCACGGGGAGTGCTGTGGGCCCTCTCTCTCTCTTTCTTTCTCTCTCTCTCTCTTTCTGTGATGGATATATGGATGATGGAGGCCAATCAGTTGGCCACGTAGTCAGAGGAATAGAAAAAGGCAGCATGAGTGCGATGGAGAAAGGTGCGCGACACTTTGTACATACCATCTCCACGCCCTCATAACCATTGGAAGCCTTCTTGAAGTAATTGCCCAATTGTGTTTTCATAAATCTAATTGTTTGTTTTTTTTGTCTCACCTCACCTGTGGGTCAGTAAACACTTAATCTTTGTCTGTCAGTGTGCCAGTTTTTTTAGCTAGATGAGTCACTTTATTCAGGATCTGTCTAGTTTGTATTGCAGTTCTGAAAATAAAGAATCTCTCTTTCTTTTTCTCATTCTCGTTCTCTCTTTCTCTCTCTCATTCTGTCCATCTCCCTCACACCACACCCACACACACACTGCACCCCCACACACACACCCACACACACACACACACACACACACACACAGACGCACACACAATATACACACACAGTCACAATCTGTACTCTGTCCCTACTTGCATTGACTCACTGTTTACACTGACACAATTTTCCTAGCTATAAAGAAGTGCCCCTCCTTCCTCATAATCTTCTTGGGCACAAAGGCGCACATACCTCCTCTGACCACACAATGGCACATTTTGCTTGACCTGTGCTGTGATTGGGCAAGTAAAAACCTCATGCCCACGCCCTGTGCCAGCAGAGACACACAGAGAACACATAGCACAGTGCAGTCCAAACCTGGCCAAATGCTGGGCAACCATTTGTCAGGCATAAAGGGTTGATCCCAAATACATGAGAGTTGAGAGCTGTTCTTTGGAGGGGACTGGTGTGGTGATGCTGGACTTTTCTTTCCTTCTTTCCTCTCAGGGAGGCGTTCCCGATTTACTGTAATCTCCTGTTTCTTTTTCTACCCACTGGCTGGAACAGAAACTGTTGGTGACTGTTCAGGCTGGTGTGTGGTGGTGAGTGACTGACTAGGTAGTAATTGACTTGGGTGTGTGTGTGCTCAAGAGCTGTAAGTGCTGGTTAGGCATCTTATTTCTCTTTCTTTCTCCGGGCTGTTCCCTCTCCCTGATTTTTCTCCCCTCTTCCTGTTTCTTGCTCTTATTACATCCTTGCTTGCCCCTTTTTTTGCTTGTTTTTTGGCTTTTGTGTAGGCCTTTCTTACCTTTTACTGTTTCTCTTTCTTTCTCTCTCTCTTTCGCTCTCTCTTTCTGCCACTCTTCTCTGTCCACTCTTAGTCTATCTTTTTTTTTTTTTTTCTCGCTATGGGTGAATGTGATGCAGCCTTTTGGCCCTCTCGGTCTCCACTGGGGCTTGCTGCCCAGTCCTCCTCACGCTGATACTGCTCAAATGTTTTTTGACGGGTTTGTTACTGATGATGTTGTTTTTGGCCTGGGAGCATGGGTCATGGAAGCGACACGCACTGAGACTTTAAACATCCAGTTTCACACGGCCTCGGACGAAACCTCACGGAGCCCGATTCCCCAGTGTTGTCTGGTGTCCAGTAAATAAACATGCCCCCCTCTCCAGCATCGGTCGCCGTTAAAGATAAATAGATGCTTAACATCGATGGCCTTATTCATGTGTCACCAGACGACTGGTCACATCAGTTGCTTCAAAATGTCCATTTTGAAAATCCAATGTATTTTGACCGTCTTGATAAATCCAGATTAAGACCAATTATACTCATCCCCACGTCTCAAGAAGCTGACTAACACTGCGAGCCTTGATCACGTTATTTGACTAGCTTTACTTTCCTTTCATCGGTATCCACACACACAACCCCCTTGAGCTTGACTTGATTGGCGCATGAGCTTTCGGGAGATGAACAGCTTAGGAGATACACAGCTGAGTGGTGGTGGGTGGGGTGGGGCGTGAGACCTCGGCGCACCAGCAGGAGAGAGAGAGAAAGAGCTTGATTAAGAAATCGGCACACTGCTGTGTGAGAATGGGCCGTGAAACTCATGCTGTGCAATTTAGTGAATTTGCTGGGCCGGTCCTCCCCATTGTGTGCGGCCCATTGGAGGTTACTGGGTGGGAGAGTCCCAGTGAGGTACCGACAGAGAGAATGATCCTGGCTTTGAAGGCTTTGTCTCTCTGAGCGCAACACTGAAACTCGACCATAAGTGCTAGCCTCCCTTGCCATGTTGGCTAAAGCGCTCCCGGGCCTCTTTGATGGAGGGCGTGCTTAGAGGAGAACAAGGAGGCTGCGGAAATATGTTTTAAATGTGCGGCTGATGTTAAGCGCTGAAGGTTGTTTCACCCTGTGTGACCTATAATTACTCCCACCTTTACTTCAAGCTAATTTTCTTGGATTATGCCGTTTTTCCACTAGTCGCCTGAATTGTTTTCTCTGTTCTCTGTCCTGCTTAGGCTTTTTTCGGTGAGCTGTCAATGTGTTTCCACCCCACCCCCCAACACACATCCCCCAACCCAAGTTGAGTTATGCGTTCAAGACGGCACTTTTGTCATAATGTTTAGAGTATTTGTGAGATTCAGTAGACGGTGGATAGATTTGTTGTCCTTAAGTGTAAATTTAACGTGACCTTGTGGTTTGGGGTTCTCGGAAGTCGGGCGGTTTGTGAAGGGGAGGAAAATCCAGGGCACCGGTATCTTTTCTTAAATGACTCAGGCATGGGAGTCAACGGAATATTTCCACCCAAAAGAGAGAGGATGCCCACATCAAGCACAGCTATGTTTGTCTGTGGAGAAATCCCTTTTTTCTCTCCCCTTCTCCTTTTGTAGGAGTGAAAGAATGTTTTCCCCTGCCAGAGTTTGAGGGTGTGAGCGAGTTAGTGTCTGCATAGGTAGATGTGTATGTTTGTTTTGACCGTAGCCATAGTTTCTGCCTCGTTGGTGCCATGCTGTTCACCGGCGCTGGCTCCCGTTTTATGGCCGACTTAGTCCACGAAGCCATGTTGGTGTGTGTGTGTGTATGTATGAGGGGGGGGGGGGATATGTTTCCTGTGCGTGGCATTCCAATGATGGAGGGCCATAGCTGGAGAGGGGATGTGTTGAGTGCATTGTGAGGCTGGTGTGTGAGGTCAGCACTTTCCTGCCCAGTATCGGGGCAGTGTCAGACACACACACACACACACATACAGGACGAGCGGCGGTGCAGACCGGAGGCCTGTTAATCCTCAGTGACCCTCCAACTCGTCGGCTCAGGGCTTTTCATTGTTGTGCTCATTCACTGGCCTTCATTCACTCACTCATTTTCCACATAATAAGGAATTTTGTTTATTGGTTTACGTGGCCTCTCTAAGCGGAAGCAGACTTGCAACAGCACCTGAATATGGGGAAACTGGGAGGGCAGGAAAGGCTCAAAGGGCACGTGCTTGTTTGTGATGAATATCACTGTAAAATAATGTGGTTTGTCCAAAGAAGAAAACAGAAACACTCAAACGGAATACATGGCTCTTCAAATAACAGGAGCTTAGCTATTTCTCTCTTAATATAGAATTTCTCTTCCTATCCTTTTGTTTTATTTTCTTTTCAGCCCTTTTCCCACTTTAATCTGCATTATTGTCTTTAAGGAGGAGGAGAAAAGTGTGAAAAGACTAGGATTACAGCAGTTATTGTCGTCCGTTAACGACTAGATGAAAGGATGAGTAGAATTGTAAAGCAGAGATGTAATTCTCTTACAGCTGTTCTATAGGCCTGGTAATCCCTTTGACTAACTTGGTCCCCATACCTAGATCATCCCCCTCCTACACACACACACACACACACACACACACACTGGCCCAGGGGCATCGTGTTACAACTGCCCCTCCACCCACAGTCTCACGCATTGTTGAGCATAGCCACAAGGCCACTCACTCAGACAGACAGGCTGTCAGGCTGTCACGCACTCCTCAAAAAACACACTCTCCACACAAAGCATCAAGAGGCTTGTCAGCAGAAAGAGGGGACAGAGAAACAAGAAAAAACTGCAACAATTTGACCAAAGGGGAAAGAAAAGAACAAAAAAAAAGGCCAAAGACGACATGTTGATGGATGTTTTTTTTTTTTCCCTCTCCTCTCTTTTTCAAAGACCCATTCCTGCAGCGGCAGGTTTTACTCTTGATACCAATCTGTGTTTCTAATGATGCTTTTTCTCGTGTGATTTGCGTTTTCCCCCCCTTTCTAGCGATCTCCACGGACACTACTTCTGGAGTTAACCTCTCAACCCCTCTGAAACGAGTCCCGGGCTGCTGTCCTCACTCACTGCGCCGCTCTGTTTGTTTTGCTTGGCCATCAACTCCCGGCAGACCCGGCCCTTTAACTCACTGCCGCCCAGACCCTGAGGCAACCTCTGCCTGCTCGCTTGCAGGCTAATGACTTTAGCTTGGCCTTGGTTTTTCTTTCGCTCTGCCTATGAGGACACCAACACCAGCACCCCCTCCCTTCCTATCCCCTCCACCCCCGTTCCATTTCAGTCCTCAGTCCGCTCCCTCTGACTCACTCTTAGTCCTTGAGGGATTCCTCATGTCTAGCTGTTATGTATGCCTTTTATCCATCCATCCACTCATCCACTCATCCATCCATCCAACCATCCATCCATCTGTCTATCTGTCTATCCGTCGGTCTCCTCATTAGCTCCGCTCCCCCGTCTGTCGTCACCCTTCTGTCGACAGGCCCACTCGACCACTGTGGGGGCCAGGCGGGTCACAGGAGAACAGGAGATCTTGCTCTGCTCCTCACAATAAACAAACACGCACTCCCAGGCCTCTAAGAGCCTAATCCCCTCAACACTGTGCAGGAGACCGGCTCTTCAGGGCTCGGCGCTGAAGTCGCTCAGCTGGTAATGTCAGCGGCCCTCAAAAGTCAAATGCCACAATTTTTTTCCTTTTTTTCCCTCTGCCCCCCCCCCCCACCGGCTGTTTCTTTCCCTTTGCTTTAAAACCAACCTCAGCAGTGTTTCTCTCGTTGGCTCTTGTTCCTCGCCTGCTTTGATTGGCTGGCCTAGGAAGGAAGCCGAGCAGCAGCCTTGCGGTTCCTGCTTCCTGTTGTGTCCGGCGCACAAAGACAAAGCCCTCGGAGTGCACAGGCGCATTCCTTTTGGCCTGTGGGGCTGCACAGATGCGAGACTCTCAGCTGACGCTTTCCTCACTGCTTCGCCACATTCACAGCAACATTTTGGAGATTGCAACACACACACACACACAAATCACCTAATCTCTCATTGCATGTCAGCTACATTCCTCAGTTTGGCAGCTGAAATCAGTAGATATTGATTCCCTAGTAGTTAACTATCAGATCAGTTAATTGACCAATTTGTGCTTTTCTCTTTGATCGAATTCCAAGGCCAGTACAAGATGATCACCTCCACCCATTCCAAATTGATTAGTCTCCTTTTATGTCTCTTTTTGTCCCTCAGTGTTAAGAGGCTTGTTCCCTTTGCTCTATTGGCATGTGGTATCTCCACCCTTCCCCAACAAGTGTTGGTGGCAAGCTGAATTGAGGAGTCTTGTGTGCCTGTTGTCCCGGGTGAATGGCCCCGCTGAATGCAAGACGGACCCTCACATGTGGCTTGAGGGGCGAGGGAAGGGACCCCAAAGAATCTTGCGGGGATTACGCGAGGAGGAGGGGGGTGGGTGGGTAGATGCGTGGGCATATGAATTGAGGCTCACCGCAGCAGCTGTTAAGACCTCTTAGAAGTGAATGGAACAATTCTCTCTCTTTCTCTGTCTGTCTGTCTGTCTCTCTCTCGCTCCTTTCTCGCGTTCCCTCTGTCTCTGCTTTCTCCTTTCTCTCTGGCCCCAGCAGGAGTCATTATCCCCCCCACCCACCGACCCCACTTCTGTCTCCACTCCAAGTCCCTCTGTCTCTCGCCCCTTTCCCCTCGTGTCCGCATAGGTCGCGTTAATGAGTTGTAGTAAAAATGTAGCCGCAACAGCTGGCAGAGAATAGGCGAACGGGGCTCCACTTGAAAGGGAGGCATGAGTAACATGCAGGCCTGTTTCTCGGACTCTCTGCCCGAATTCTTTTCATGCTAAGACGTTTGCTTTTGAAATTGGAGCGTGCATGTTTCTCATAGACTTAAAGTAATGTATACCTCTCCCTGCCTCTCCTGTTTTACAGCAAGCACTGCAACCATAAACAGGGGCCTACTTGAAACAAAGCTTTGGTCCGGGAGGGGCTCCTACCCTATAATCAGTTGTGTTGGCAAAATATTCTCTTTCCGGCAACCCAACCCGAAACAAATAAGTGACCCTGTCATCCAGTGCTCCATCAGTTTTAGAAGTGTGACTGCGTCCCCCTCTCAAAGCAGTGTTTTAGATGAGTGCACTGGAGGCTAATTTCATCTGCTCTGACTATTGTTCCAGACTTGTTCTAACTTTTCCTTTCCTGGCTTCTGACACTGAAACCGCCTCTGATTCTTCACATATTTCACCCTGTGGCACTTTTCTACCTCCATTTACACACATGCACTTGCAGACAGTTTTATCGCATTGTTGATCTCAACCCCCCCCCCCCCCCCCCCCCATCCAATCGCACGCACATTCAATTTCTGTGATTCATCAAAGGCGCGCCGCACGGGTTCACCATACTTTTCGGGCGCCTTGATCAAGTTTCACGCTTCATCTGACGTTCATAAAGCCCATTAACAAGCCCAAGCTGATATCGGTGGGTTCCTCCCTCAGCCAGCGGAGGCGGGTGGAGGGGTCGTGCTAAAGGAAGAGGGGAGGGGGGGGGCTGGTGGTGATTGGTGGGTGGAAGTGGACGGAGGAAGGACGTGACCAACGTGTGCTGGAATGTTTCTGGACAGATGCAGGGGAGACCTTTTCATTTTCTCCACTATATTTCCTGTTTATTTCCGGAACATGTAACAGAATGACGAGATCCAAAATATATGTACATCCAGAAATGTCACAAAGAAACACTCATGCTGTATACAGAGAGGACTACTCTGTTGTGCCATTGTGTTTGTTCAGGGGTGCGCTGTTGACTTCCGTACAGTCTTGTGTCTGTACAGTGGGCCGGGACGACTCATTGTTTGAGTTCTCTCCAAACCTGTTTAGTCTTCTGGTAGATGCAGTTTTAGCTTAGCTCTTTCTCTCTCGGTTTTGTTCAGTTCACTGTCTTCTTTCTTTGCTCTGGTGTGTGTGTGTGTGTGTGTGTGTGTGTGTGTGCGCGCGTGTGCAGTGCTTGACTGGAATGTGGGATGACTGGTCTTGTTTGTAAAGAAGAGAGGCAGAAGGTACAGAAAGAAGAGTAAGGAGTGTGTGCATTTGAGCACTCCCTATCTACGGGGGAGGGAAAGAGACAGACACTTCAAAAGGAGTTGCTTTAGTGAACCTCTGCATTTGTTATGAACTTGACACGAGCTTTCAAAGCCCAATCTTTGTTGTATGTTTCTCTTTCCTCCTCTCTCCCTCTGTTCCTTGGCCAACTCCCGTATGTGTGGTCTCCTTGCACAGAGTGTCAGCCGGGCTTTTTCAAAGCGGACGCATCCAGCGAGGCCTGCCAGCCGTGTCCAGCGAACACCCAGCCATCCGAGGCAGGAGCTCTGGCCTGTCCCTGCGTGGATGGGTATCACCGTGCCTCCACAGACCCCTTGTCCGAAGGCTGTTCTGGTAAGGGCAAAAAACACCCACAATGCCCTTGTCCGTCTCATTTTAGTTTTCTTTTCTATTCTATTGGATTAATTGCTAGTTATCCTAGCCACAATCCGTTTTTTCATACTCTGTTGTATTCTATTCTCATCTTGAAGGCTTGCCCTCCGAACCTGTGGATCTGGCCACAACACCAGTCCTGGGCGCTTCGGGCAAAGTGACGCTGTCCTGGAACCCCCCCGAGGACACGGGCGGCCGCTCGGACCTGACCTACCGCGTGACGTGCGAGCTCTGCGATGAATCGGCCTCGGCCTGTGTGCCGTGCGACGAGCACATCCGCTTTGAGACCGACTTGGCGGACACCAACGTGGTGATCGGCCTGCTGGAGTCTGGCGTGAACTATACCCTCAGCGTGGAGGCGCGCAGCGGTGTGTCCCAGTTCAGCACCCAGCGGGCAGTCAGCTCCATCACCACCATTTATTATGACCGCCCGCCTTAAGCGGCGGTCATATAGGTTTAGTCAGATTTTTTTTTTTTTTTTTCAGAGCATGTCCAAATTTCCGCCAATGATTCCGGGACACTGAAAGACCGGGTAGACGAAACTTGGTGGGCATGTAACCCCACATGGATAGCATGGAACCATCGTTTTTCGTTTTGATCTGTAGCCCCCGCTGAATTGGACCCCGAAAAGGAGGGTAGGGCAGACACAGTTTTCTGTGAATATCTCGAGAACCGTAAGGTTTAGGAGGACCATTATTTTTTTTGTATGTTGATCTCAAGGGGCCATGTCAACCCATTCCATAACCACTCATTTCATGTATAGCGCCACCTAGTTAAACACAAAAAGTAAAATGAGGTGGTGTAATTGAAGGTATCTGTGACCTAACATAGTCAAAACTGCACGAAATTGGAAGTGTAGGATCATTATGACACCCTCTGTATGCACGCCAAGTTTTGTGGAATTCCGTTCATGGGGCCACACAATAAATTAATTTATGTTACTATACACCAACTGGCCTGTAGGTGGCCGGAGACAGTTTTCTGTGAATATCTCGAGAACCGTAGGGCCTAGGAGGTCCACCTTTTTGTATGTTGGTCTTAAGGGGCATGTCAACCCATCCCATTACCACTTATTTCATGTATAGCGCCACCTAGTTAAAAAAATTAAAAGCATAAAATTAGGTGTTTTCATCTCAATATCTCTGGCTGACAAGGTCAAAACTGCACAAAATTAAAAGTGTAGGATCATTATGACACCCTCTGAATGCATGCCAAGTTTTGTGTACTTTCGTTCATGGGGGCCTTACAATAAAATAATTTATGTGTACATTTAGTGACATACACCAACAAGGATTCCCCGACACTGAAAGACCGGGGTACACAAAACTTGGTGAGCATGTACCCCCATATGGATAGCATGGAACCGCCATTTTTCGTTTTCATCTGCAGCCCCCGCTGGACTGGACCCCCGAAAGGAGGGTAGGGCAGACACAGTTCTCTGTGAATCTTTTATGGTATGTTGGTCTCAAGGGCCCACATAAACCTGGCTCATAATCACTCATTTGTGATTTGCCCCCGGTAAAAATGAAAATCAGTAGGATTAAAAAGAAAGCCAAAATAAATATTCATCATCATCATCATGGCTGCATTTTCAGTATTGGCTAGAAGTAGTCGCTTGTCCACTAGATGGCGATCGCTGCAGTGAGACGTAATTTTGTTGGAAGTTAAAAGGGGTTGAAAAACAATGGACGCTTCATACAAGGACTGTAATTTACGCGAGCTTAACATCTAATAAGGATAGGACGATGTTCACATGAAGTGTAATTCCCATTTCTTCTTGAAGTTTAAATAAATCTGAGGATGTTTATCGACATGCTTGGTTTTTACTGCAGGTAACGTTAATCTTGTAATATCAATAAGGACCTAGGTAATGTGTTTTTAGCTTGGTTGAGTGATGGAGGCATTTGATTTATTGCATTTGTAGAAAACTATAAATGCGGTTATACCAAGCAAATGTATAGCAGCACTGTTTGTATCTTTCGACTGTCATTTATTGCACGCTACAAAAAATCATTCTGTGCAATGGAAGATTTTACCAACGCTAATCGGGTCTGATACAGTTTTGCCTATACATGCGTGAGACTGAGACGCTTCTGTTTATTTTGTTTTAAGTGCTGCAGGGTGTGAGAGGGGAATCGATGTGCTTTGATTACAGCTTGGTAGTTGTAGTCTGTGAAATTAAAAGCACGTGTGTGTGAAGTATCCAAACAATGACACCTTCATTTCATTATGGCTGTTTTAGCAAAACACCTTAAGCTACTGTGTAGTAGGTCCCATTTAGAAGTGGCTACTTCATTTGGCGCTTTCCCTTGACTCATGGAGCTGCGCGGAATGTTATTACAACTTTTCGCCACGATATGACAGTTTAAGTCCCTTTTGATACTGTAAGGCGTGAAGCCATTGGTTTCCAAAGGAGATTTTATTTGTGTCGCCAGCATAGCCTATTGACAATTTATGTTGTCAATAGGCCTACCTTATAATCCTACCTGTAGCTTAGGGAAGCTAACAACTTTCTATTAGGATCTAGTTTGTTAGTTACCGCTTTGTCATAACTCCCTGATGCATTTTGCATTTAGAATAGCCAGAGCGTATATCTCAATCGAAAATTAAACAATATCGGGTGCCTATGGACTAGGCTGGGTGAACCCAGCCTGATCTGCCCGCTATTTATTTTTGATTTCTTAAAAGATTGAGCTTGGTCTGATGAAAGCCAGACTAGCCATGGACCTCAGTTAAACAATGCAAGGGAACATGAATCAGCCTATATTTGCACTAACAATAACGACAAAAGCTCTTCAACTTTGGCCCGTTAAAAATGTGTATGAACAGTCTAGCGAATGATTTCATCAAGGCCCATTTGGACATGTCAGTTATTTGCACCACTGGTTAGATGTAAAACAGCATTTCGTTTCAGACTAGGCTACTGTTACTTAATTTGTGCATTAACAATAACGTTTCAGACTACTGTTACTTAATTTGTGCATTGACAATAAAGTATTACATGAACTAAAGATGACTAAAATCTTATGTAGAAGAAGAAACATTCACAAAAAAAAAATCCATCCATCCAAAAATGACCTTTGTTTTTGATAGCTGTTGAAAACGGCATGGAACTGACAGAGATGTTTTTTTAAAAATAAATACAAAAAAATAAATAAATAAATAACATTATGCTGATACCTTTTGCTTTTTCCCAAATACAATGTAGCCTACAGGTGTAAGTGACCTTTCATCAATCCAGTTGCAATGGATGAACTGTGATGAACTGCCCTACTTGTGATTGTTTAGAGATTTTAAAGGTTTTATAACAATTCTACATCTTCTTTGGCTATTCTACAATCTATTCACCTTTTCAGCACCAGTAGGGTACTTTTCTGTGCAGCCGCACACACACACTCAGGCATGCCAAACAAGCATACACAAAAGTTTCAAGAGTGGGGGGATGGAGTAAAATATGGAGACAAATTGAAGTGTGATTTATTTTCGCTGAACGGATGTACAGGACTGAGCGGGCGGTCATATTTTGTAATCGCTTATGCGTACATCTAGTTTGTTTAGCAGATGCTTTTATCTCAAACATCCAGATATGCTTTCTCATTAGTATGTGTGTTCACCAGGTGTGTTGGTATTAGCACCTGACTCTAACTGTTGAGCCACAGGAAGCACTTTTAATTGTTCTTACTGAAACAAGAAGTGGTTGGGATGAGATCACTTTTTTCACCAAAAGACCGATGTCCCCAACTGTTACATGTGAAGCTACACCCATGTTTGCATAGTAGTATACTTGGCAGTGGACTAAGGGTGTTGTAATGCTGTTTCTAGTCTTGTACCGTGACCTTCAACCTCTGTCCTCCTCCACAGATCCTCTGAAGGTGACGACCATGCAGCTGGACGAGCGCGGCCCCAATAGCCTGTCCCTGTCATGGACCGTGTCCCGCAGAGGCAAATTGGCCGCCCGCAACCGCTACCAGCTGATGTACCGCAAGAAGGTTAGAGCAGGACACAATCTTTAGCACCGCTCACAAATCACTGACCGGTCATTATTCAGCTCCGAGAGGCGGACCCTCCAATCGCCTTAGTGTTGTGTTTGCTTTTATTGGCTAATGTCCTGTCCTGTCACTTTCGCTCCCTGTCAGGATGGCGAGGGCGAGACCTTCTCGTCTGGCACCACGTACACTGTGCTGATCTTGGAGAACACCTCGGTACAGATCCCCGACCTGGCTCCGGGCACTGCGTATCTCTTCAGGGTCCAGGCACTGAACGCTGACGGCACCCCCGGGACCGACGTCATGGAGCACGAATTCACCACCATGGCAGAGGGTAAGAGGGGGAAGGAGTGGACATCACTGTGTGTGTGTGTGTGTGAGAAAATGACTTCATACTTCAGAGCTGAGTAGGCCTGTTGCAGTGCAGTGAGTGTGTGTGTGAATGTGTTTTTTGTTTAATTCTCTTTCCTAATTCTTCTCCTTGTTTCATCCCCTCAGCTCCAAACCAGGGCAACACCTCAGTGATTCTGGCTGCAGCGGTGGGGGGAGGCGCCATGCTGCTTATCGTCGTGGTGGTCCTGCTCGTACGCAAACGGTCAGCACTCTTTCTCTTTCTCTTTCTCTCTCTCTCTCTCTCTCTCCCCAGTCTTTTGTCTCCCCCTCAATACTTACTTTGTCTCCTCCCCATCCACTCCCTTCTTTAACGGTCCCTCCTCTCTTTTTCTTTTCTTTCTTTTTTCTCCATAGCAAATGATCCAAAAGGACATCTTCTTCTTTTGCATTCATCACTGCTCCTCTCCTTACCCCCCCTCCCTGCCTTTCTCTCTCCAGTTTAGCTGCTTTCAGGCCCCTTGTATCTGTTTCTGTTTCCCTCCAGTGGGGAGGAAAGAATTGCCCCTGAATGCTCTCTGTGGCTCCTCAAAGCCGGCGCTCTAACAAGTAGCAGGTCTGAAAAGGGCCGAATCAGAAGGCCACATTGTTTCAGATAAGAGGCGACTGGTTCTCTTTGAGTCTCAGACATTAGCAGAGGGCTCTGTGAAGGTGACCCCCACCCCCACCCCACCTCACCCGGTCCCCACCTCCCTCCACCCGCCAGCCCTGTCTGTCTGTGATAACCCGACCTCCTGTCACCACTTGGCAAACACAGGCACCTTTTTCATTTGAAATCAAAGCCCACACTCTGAGAACATCTACGCTTAGAAATCATTAACAGAACATTCGCAGCAGCATGGGAAAATCGGCACAGAGGTTGCCCTTCTAACCAAAGGCTTGACTGGGATATATCCTGGTCTTCAGGATTTAGGTTTTTAAAAGTTTTTAAAATATATATATTTCTCTCTTTCCTCTGCAGGAGAAGAGGGTCTCACACAAGACAAGGCCCAGAAGACACCTACTTCAGCCCAGGTAAAACACAATTTGAGCTGTTCTGAACCACGTTATCCTCCACGTTACTGCTATGGCCCCCTGTGGAGTTGACTTTATGTACGTTTTACGCACCTTCGTCATTCGATCTGTTTTTGCAGAACAACTGAAACCCCTGAAGACGTATGTCGACCCCCACACGTATGAGGACCCCAACACAGCCGTGCACAAGTTCACAAAGGAAATCCACCCCAGTCACGTCACCAAGCAGAAAGTCATCGGTGCTGGTTAGTAACCTCCTCTTGAATCAAAAGAACACCCTACACCTCTCTTGGGGCGCAGTTGAGACCCTGGGAGAGATAAGGGTGTTTTCCCCCCCTCTCAACATGTGAAGGCATTATTTATTTGGAGTTACGTGAGAGGCACAGCTCACTGCCTGGAGTGACAGTCGAAACACAGCTCAGATCAGAATCTGCACATTGGGATTCTTGCACTACATGTTTGGACATATTTCAGAGTGGCAAGTTGTTCCCCCAAGAGAGCATTTGTTTTCCAGAAGAAAAAAAGACACTTCAGCCTGATCTCGGCTGTTTGCGTAACCCTCTCGGTGCTCCCATTTCTCCTCCCCGTCATGTTTGTTTTCCACTCCTGCTAATTGAATCCAAAATAAGATGTTGCACCCCTTTATTAAATAAACAGCGACTTAATTGAAACAGTAAGCTGGGTTTTTTGAAAGGATGTACCTCATTGGTCGGCGGTCGCTGACCTGTGGCTGGGTGGATTATGGTGCAAGAGTCACCTTTACCCTTTGTCCACCCCCACAGGATTTCCCACGGCCCGCCGCAATCCTCGCCAGGGCGAGACAGCTGATTCCCATAACTAACCCCCCTCCACTCACACACACACACACACACACACACGCACACACTCAAAAGCACACACACACACACACTCCAACATTCCCCCTCCCCCACTCCAGGCAAGCCACTGACCAGCAGTGTCCAGTTAACCCTCCTGATTGATAACCTGACCTTAAGGTGTGCCGAGGCCATGTGTTTTTGTTTATGCTCGCCTGTCTTCACGCCCTCATTCTCTGTGCCTATGTGTGTGAGCCTTGATTATCGCCACAGCATCTGGTTCACAGTTTATTCCCAGCCCCTATAAGCGCTGTAGTTCAAACACACGGCATAAAGTGTAGTGTGGCGTGGTGTGTGTGTGTGTGTGGTTGGTTATCTCATGCCCCTATCCTGCTCTGCTTCGCTGTAGGGGAGTTTGGGGAAGTGTACCGCGGCATCCTGAAAGCGCCCGGGCGCAAGGAGACGGCGGTGGCCGTTAAGACTCTGAAGCCGGGCTACACGGAGAAGCAGAGGCAGGACTTCCTGAGCGAGGCCAGCATCATGGGACAGTTCACCCACCAGAACATCATTCGCCTAGAAGGGGTTGTCACCAAGTGTGAGTGCCGGCCTTTCTCTCACTTTCTCTCTCTTTCTCCCTCTCGCTCTCACTCTCTCCTGTCTTTCTTTCTCTCTCTCTTGCTCTCTCCTGTCTTTCTCTCTCTCTCTTGCTCTCTCCTGTCTTTTTCTTTCTCGCTCTCTCGCTCTCTCGCTCTCTCTCTTTTGTCTTTCTCTCTTGTAGATCTTGTGAACATTTTTATAATGCTTTGAGAGTGGTTCTGGCAGTACATAGATATTTTTGTTTTTCTGTTATTCATTTGGCTTTATTTGCCCATTTCAGTCAAACATGCCATGATCGTGACTGAGTACATGGAGAATGGGGCCCTGGACAAATACCTAAAGGTGAGTCATGTACCTGTCTCAAACATTACCATTGTGGCTATGACCTCAGCTTCAACCTCTCACAATGGTAGTTTACACAATGTACATTATTCAGGGTATGGAGCTTATAAATGTAATAGAAAAATATCTAGGAATATATACATGTACTGTATGTTAATATTTGTTTCTTTTTTCTGTCTTTTCTTTTCAGGATCATGATGGGGAGATGACCTCCTTTCAGGTGGTTGGAATGCTTCGTGGGATAGCAGCAGGAATGAAGTACTTGTCCGACATGAGCTATGTGCACAGGGACCTGGCTGCCCGCAACATCCTGGTCAACTGCAACATGGAGTGTAAGGTGTCCGACTTCGGCTTGTCCCGTGTGTTGGAGGACGACCCAGAGGGGACCTATACCACCAGTGTGAGTTTCAGACCTATTTCCAGCTCCCGGTTTCATAGCACTTGTAATTTTGTCGTCAGACTATTATTTCGATGTGAGGAGCATGAACGAATGCCCTTTCATTGTCCACTGACCTTTTTGTCTGTGTTTTTACCACAACAGGGAGGCAAGATCCCAATCCGCTGGACGGCTCCTGAGGCCATCGCCTACAGGAAGTTTACCTCGGCCAGCGACGTGTGGAGCTTTGGCATAGTCATGTGGGAGGTGATGGCCTTCGGCGAGCGGCCATACTGGGATATGAGCAACCACGAGGTAGGCCACCAGAGTTCCGTCTGATGCAATGAAATGTAACGTTATGTGTGGGTGGACCGACCAGGGAAGGGCAAAGCATGGAGAAAAGGGAAGGAGTGTTTTTGCTGTTGTTTCATGCTGTGGTTGGAAAAGTTCTCCTAAATATAGTCACGCATAGAACATGAGGACGTTGGAATGCAAGTAGAAGGCAGAAGGACTCAAAACGAAACATCTGGACACTAAAGTCACCGTTTTGATTGTTTGCTTGTCAGGTGATGAAAGCCATAAACGAGGCCTTCCGCCTGCCCGCGCCCATGGACTGCCCATCAGCGGTGTACCAGTTGATGCTGCAGTGCTGGCAGCAGGACCGCTCCAAGAGGCCCCGCTTCCCGGACATCGTCAGCATCCTGGACAAGCTGCTCAAGAGCCCCGAGTCCCTAAAGGCCATCGCTGACTTCGATCCCCGGTAAGACTTCACCTCGGCATCGGTGTTCACTTGCACGCGATGGCAAACGGTGTGAGAAAATCCAGAGATGCTTGAGGTTCTTTTGGTTGGCAGGTAGTATCAGTGTTGGTATGCTGAGATGTTGGGACATGCACTGCGTACTGCTGAGCAGAGTGTCAGCGATTTAGTTAGATCTTTATCATAGTATTTGCGTGCCTGGGGAAAAACAAAGGGAGTTAGGGGCAAGCGGAACTGCCACACTCTCATCTGTTATCTGATGATGAAACCGCACAAACTGGTCTTCCTTAATAAGTACAACAATACAATAAAAAGATAATAGTTGCATGCAAATTGTGTGTGTGTGTGTGTGTGTGTCTGTCTGTCTGTCTGTCTGTCTCTTATTGTTTTTGGCCTCTGTGTCCCATCAGTGTGTCCATCCGGCTCCCCAGCACCAGCGGTTCAGATGGCTCTCCGTTCAGGTCTGTGTCGGAGTGGCTGGAGTCCATCAAGATGAGCCAGTACAGCGAAAACTTCTCCTGCGCTGGCATCGTGTCCATGGAGCAGGTGCTGCAGATGAAGAGCGAGTGAGTACAGGGGCGCGCACACACACTCACACACACACACACCGTCCCGCTCCTCCAATCACACAGACTGCACACACACCACCGCTGGCGCAGGCAGCCCAACCTGCCCAACGTCTGCCGGGTACCAAAACTATAAACAGTCACCCAGTTGATGAGGTAGCACGAGATCATATTTATAGGCAAGTTAGTATTTTGGCCTTAATTCTGAAACATATTGAAACATGTTTTCCATATTTCATCCCCAAAAGCCAGTAATTTAATGACCCGAATATGTGTGTCGGTTACGAGGATTACCAGTCTGGGCCACAGACCAGCATACTTTACTAAATCTGGCAGGGATGGTTATAATGCCATATCATAAGGTGTAATTAATATTCGGCCGTCTAACAAGGTGCTTACTCACTTTTATTGTCCAATAAAAGGCCTGAATTGCCGTGAGTCATTGTCGTTGAAGTTACAAGGGAAGGCAAAGGGAAAGAGGAAGAAGGGAAGAATAGGCTCTTTCCCCCCTCAGCGGCCTGGTGGTGGTGGTGAGGTGGTGGCGGCTTGCGGTCAGCCTCCCTCCCTCCTTTCTTCCATCCCTCCCTTCCTCCCTCCATCTCTCGTATCCCTCCCAAGTGCCCGCAGCGGTCCAGCGCAGGGCTGCCTGGCTGCAGCCAGAGACCGCCATTTCAGCTCCGGCCTGGGACACACAGGGCTGTGTGGCTTTCTCTGCCCTCCGTGGGGAGAAGGAAGGGATACAGAGAGGAGAGGAGAGGAGGTGTAGAGGGAGGGAGGGAAGGAGAAGGGAGAGAGAAGGACTCAGCTCAGACAAAAAGAGGACGATTAGACCGCTGCGGAGGGAGGCCGAGATTTGGAGATTTTGTTTTCCGGGAGGGAATGGGGGCAGCGGGGGCGCTGTCCCATCTTTAGCCTTAGTGGGGTGAGAGTTCAGGAGGGGACCTGCAGAGAAGAGGCACAGCTTTTTGGGAAAGCGGGGAGGCTGAAGCAGAGTTTTGACCACACTGACCCCTGGCTCTCTTCCCATGTTCGCTTTTAGCTCTGAAAGCTGGGTAAACTATGTGCAGGGAGGGGACAGAATGCGAAATAAATCCCTTTGATGTGTTTTTGTTATATTTTTCTGTGTGTTTTGTTTGACTTTATGGCCGTATGTTCCATCTGTTGTCATCTGGTAGTACTCTTAAAAAGACCAGCAACTATTTACAAGGCTCCCACTTTCCTTGCCTGCCAGGGGCCTGGTTCATGGCAGCAATGGAAGATCCTTGTTAAGTCATTAAGACCCTAATTAAAGATGTAATTAGGCAACTGGATCCATCCGCGTTGCATGCATGCGTGAGTGGCTTTGCTCAAAAAACACCCTTTTCCCGTTTTTTGGCCTGTCAGCCTCTGGGTGGAAAACTCTCCTCTTGCAGCCAGGGCTGAGATTTGTTGCTCTGGTCCCTCCCTCACCCTCTCTCTCTCTCTCTCCTTGTTCTCCTCCACAGGGACATCCGAAACATCGGCGTCCGGCTGCCCGGGCATCTGAAGCGGATTGCGTACAGCATCCTGGGCCTGAAGGACCAGACCAGCACCCTGAGCGTGTTTGCGGTGTGAGGCAGACGCCCTGACACACACGCGTGCGTGCACACACACCCGCTCATGACCAGCGAAGTCTTTGAAGCCCAGGCCCCCAGGCCCCCAGGCACTGACTGACTGACTGAACTCCACACTACCCCTCCCCATCACCACCACCACCACCCCCACCCCGAGCTGCAGGGACAGCTCCTGACTGGGGCAGACCCCCCAGCCCCACCTCCACCCCCCCAGCCAACCCGTGATGGACTCCTGGCGGTGTGACATGCCGCAGATTTGATAGACTTGATATCAACGAATGGAGAAGAGCAACGGTGGGAAGTGGGAGAAGAAAGCTATGAAAGCTATACATTGGACCATGTATAAAAGATATATATTTTTTGATATTCTATTTTTTTTAAAACATTCTAAGTTTTGTTTGGTCTTCTTACATGCATGCTTCTTTTGGAAGAAGTGTAATCAGATTAGTTGTTAATGTTTCTATTCTGCTGTGGCTGCAGGATCTGGGAAACCCAAGCAGGCATATGGATGGTAATTCTTTGTTGGCATTGCAACGTCTGTTAACTGTAGAGGGGCCCCATTCACCAAAGGGCACGACTTTTAAAAATCGACTTTCCTAAGGGCTTGATCTTGCCGTTATTTAAAGGGAGGGCTATTGAATGGTGTAAATTGAAATGGGATTTCATTTGAAGCTTTGAAGTAATTTCGAATATAAAAAGCACCTCAATTCTTCTGAAGATGAAAGTCCCTTCAGGAGAAGTTACGGGCGTGGAAATTTGTATAAGCTGGGAAATTCTTGTTGAACCATTGCTTGTTCCAAGGGTATTCTAGGGTGACCTGCCAGGGCATGTTGAGTGACGTCTCTGTGGAGTGCGCTGGCTTTAGAGGATGACTTTGTGGCCTTACTTTGAAATTTGCAGTGAAGAACCTCAGCACCAGCCATCAACAGTTTTGGGAGCCTGGAAGGTGTGGGGGGGGAAGCGAGCGTTTATGTTGTAGCCATGAAGCGCCTGAGGAACTTGGAGGAGAGTGCTTAGAGGGAGGCCACAGACAACCCAGAATAGGGAAAAAATAGCACTTACGAGGAAAAAGAACACACACACACACACACACACACACAACACACACACACACACACAACACACACACACACACACACACACACACACACACACACACAGAGAGCAACAATTCTGAGGCGGCCGGATGGTCACAGTTGAAATGGCAGGTTTGGTATCCTGCTGTAGCCTTGTCTCTCCTAATGAAGGGGATGACATTTAAAAACGGAACCGAGAGGGAGAGAGAAAGAAAGAAAGTGGAACGGGAAGCTCCAGTTGGTGCCGACTGGAATGTTGCTGATCTCTAATTGGAAAAAGTGGAAAAAGCCTGCAGTGACAGGGCAGTGGTGATTGCTGCATCGAGTACACAAGGCTTGCGCTAAATGCAGGCAAGGCTCCCAGCGCTGGCAGACTCCCCGAGACGAGTCCAAAGCGTTCGTTCGTCAAACAGCAAAGAAATGTAAATTGCCAGTAGACATCCAGTTGATGGGCTGTTGGTTTGTCCGTTGTACTGCACGTCAGCACATAATCAACTTCTTTGATGATCTTGAAGATTATTGTAGATTAGCAGTGCCAAATTGATTATGTGCTTGGAGATGCCAGATGTCTTATGTGGGGGTGAAAACACTATGTGCTTTTCTTGTACATGTTAACCATTCCTTGGGCTTCTTTTCATTCTGTTCACCACAAACCCGTCTATAGAGAAATGACTGAAAAAAACCTCCACACCACCCACTGTATAGAAGAGGGAGAGAGGACACACAGTATACTCTCTGACCCTGGGTGACATTATGCCTCTGACTGTCTGGGCAGTCGCTGAGGATTTTCCTAGGAAATCTGTCTCACCTCAGAGCTCAGCTCATCTCATCTGTCTCCATCGCAGTCTTTCATTTAATCATGAAAGCCAAGGAGTCTTTTACTGAGGATTTCACTTAGATATTTTTTTAAAAGGAAAAAAAACATTGGTGAATGTTTAAATACAGATTGTTTTTAATTACTTCATTTTCTTTCTTATATATAAATATATGAATTTGTTCTTCACGGTCCTCATTATGATTGTCTTGAAGCAGATGCCTAACGAGTGAGGTTGTTTTGGGACTGGGTCATTGATGTGTAGTGTTGTTTTTTTGCAGTGGTTGCCTCCACTGTGACAAAGGGAAATATAAAAAAAGTGTAGTTTGTTAACCCTGTCTACCTTTATTTCATGTTGTAAACAATTTCTCTTTGCAATGTTTTTTTCCTAATTGCAAAGAGTTTTCCCCACACAGAGATTACAGACAATTTGGCGCTCTCTCAAAGGAAAAAAAAATACAACACTATTTGGCCAATTGTTTTGTACTTAATTTAATAGCCTATTTATTTTATTCTTTTATTTATTGTCATAGTTACACTGAGATGGGATTTATTTGTAATTGAAGTTCTTTTTTTCAATCACAATAAAGTCTTTGTAGCCAATTACTGCTTTGAGTTTCTTGTCCATTTTTTTAGTTAATGAAAAGAAAATGTAGCATATTGTTAATATAAAATTTGTAAATATAGCATATTTTGTGTGTACTGTCATATACCTGAACCTCTAATAAAAATCCTGATCAGAGAAGTGTATAAGATATGGATCTTTTCCACAGAAGGGCAAATCCATATTAAGCCATGCAGCTTTGTCATTGTAGACCTCAAGCACACTTAGTGAGTTGACTCAGCTAGGCATACAGTAAACATATAGTACATATACTGGTAGTAAACATTCCAAACAATAGGTGAAACTACATGACCATAGAGTATTGTACCCATTTGTACAATGACTGGTCTTCTGGTCCATGCTTTTTGCCTGATTAGCTTGTGTCGCACAAAGACAGTCTGTTTATTTAACTTCTTAACTCGACTCCTCTGGGTAATGGCTTTAAGCATTGTGTCAAGTCTCTGCTCTAAAGCCCTGGATCAGTTTAAGTGAAACATAAATACATGCGCGCAGCAGACCGAGAGGCCTCAAGGCCATCCGGTACCTACTAGGGCCTATCTGCGTAATACATTAATTAAAATAATTACTCCGACTAAAGGTCAACTGTATTTGAGGACAAAAAGTTTCGCTAATGCTTATTGGAGGTTGACCTCCAAACATTGAGGACGGCCCACATGGTGAGAGAATCCTCTCTTGGGTTGACTTCTAGCCTTCCGTGAAGATTGCGCTCTGCTCTTTTCATTTCGACTGAACTTGAAAAGGGATGGCTGCTTTGTCTGGTGCCTATTATCAGCTGGTTGCTGGCTGAGCATTGCATGTTGCACAAGCGCCTAATGCATTCTTTAGATAAGATGGGAAGTACCAGGTTTGAAAAAAAAAAAAGGAATGCAAATATTTGGCCGCTTGGATCAACCTGGCCCCGGCAGTAGTCTGGTAAACAAAGAAACAACATCAAGGAAGACAATCAGGTAAGAGGGCGGCAGAGAGAGCATGGGAACCAGAAGAATGACTGCTGGGCCTACAAAGTCATAGCATTGTGTCTGTGGGCCTATCTGTGACTCTACGTCTCCTTTGTCCCTGGTTAAGCCTTGCTGATGTAATCGAGCCTAGAAAGGGCATTTGTTTAGTGCGGCCACCAGCCCCAAAACCGAGAAAGTGTTGAGATTTTCCGTCCACTGCCTGTTGGTGTGTGTCATGTGGTCGAGCAGTGGCCATTCTTCAGAAATGAAAGCCCTGAATTTATTTTTTTTATTTTAAAAAAAGAGAGATCCAACTGGTGTTTTGTTGTTTGATGCCTTTATATGTGGTCTCATGTCAACAAAGGCTTTTTGGTGCCTACCTATCAATTCAAGTATTAGCAAACCATTTTGTTTCTTCATGTGCGTACACATCTGTGTGTGTGTGTGTATGTGTGGGTGTGTGGCTTTGTGTGTGTGTGCTCTTGTGTAGGCTTGTATCCCATCTATCCTCTGGTTGAAGCCTTCAGTGGCTTGTGTCGAATCCCTTCATGTCGTACACATGGTTTTGCTTTCTCTGTGGATTCTGCTGTGTGGGGCCTGTGGCTTTCAATTTTTAGGTTTTCCCCTTTCTAGTGGCTTTTTAAAAACGCCTCTTTTCTGTAAAGGAAAAAAAAAACGACTTCCATTGTAAAAAAAAGAGCTCATGCTACTGTTCATGTATGACTCCTCTTCCACTCCGTCCTTTTCCTTTCTGTAGTTCTCGTTTCCATCTGCGCCCTTACAGGCAGGCTCATTTTGGAATTTGCATCGTGGCTAATTTTAGAGATTGGTTCTTGACCGAAAAAACACATCCTCCAATTTGCGTCTATATTGGTCGTCTTCTCTCTCTCTCTCTCTCTCTCTCTCTCTCTGGCCTCTGCTCTGTTCTTTCTGTATGGCTGGCAAGCCGTTTTTTTATTACACTCTCTCTCTTTCTCTCTTCATCTCATGGCGCGTTACCCCATCTTCTTTTCCCCTCAATCTGCCTTGTTGAGTGATTACGAGGGAAGGAGTTGAGGAAAGTTGTGGGAATTTTTAGGGGGCTGAGCTGTTGTTAAACCTTTGTGTCGACTGAGTAAACAGAGTCAGGCCAGTTATTTTCAGTGCAGAAAAACTAGAAAAGGAAAAATAGGCCTTGCAAGTTCAGTTTATTGTTAAGTGGGGAGAAATGTATACATTTTGACAGGGCGAATATTTAGTTTCCATGTCTGAAAAAAAGAAGGTTAACAGTGAAATTAAACAAAGTTTGGTAAGATTGCTTTCTCTGGCATCTTGTGCAGTCGCACAGGAAAGCCATACTTGCCCAACTAGATGTTGACACAAGGAGAGACCTTTAAAAGGAGGAACATGTCGTGGAGGATGACTTTATAAAATATACCCCTCATTCCTCTTCATTGTTGGGTTTCTTAATGAGTGTTTTGTTCACAGGCGGGACGTTTCCATGGAGACTAACTTTTTGCACTTTATCAGTCACTTCCACACATCTGGGTTGCTATGACTGGCACCTTCTGCCTGAGGTGCCCTTGACAACTCTCCTGTTGACTTTGCCTATCTTATCAGATTTTTTTTAACCCATGTACAATTACGTTTATGTTAGAATCAACAGACTTGGCAGGCTGTGTTTTGTTTTTGGGGGATAGTATTCCTGGTCTGCTTCTTTACCCAGTGTGTTTAAACAGGCAGGCACACAAAGCTGCTGGAAGTGACCTCTGTGGGCAAGAATTCCAGATCCTGGCGCATTCTGTGTCGGAATACACTTCCACACAACAGGCGAGGGTATTCCCGCAAGCCAGCCCTGAGAGGCGGAGAACAGTCCACTTCTCCGTCCCGCCAGCCTGTTTTCTTTCGCCTGATCAAAACGCGCAATCATGCCCCCCCCCCCCTCCTCTTTTTCCTTCTTTCCTTCATTATTTTGACCTTTTTTCCAGCCTTCTGACGTTCTTGGCCACATCGACCGTGACAGTCTTTTCAAACTTCATCACTTCTCTCTGTGAAGGCATTCTTCTCCCCTGCCCCTCCCCCAGCCCCTTCTCGGCCACCCCTTCATTTCCTCCTGTCTACATGTGTTTCTGGGGCCATTAATCGTTCCTCCCTGCGCAACGTGAACCCCAGCAGATAATTACAGTAATTAAACCAATTAGGGAGCATATGGAACGAGGGTTTGCTTGGCCCCGGGGCCATAAGGGCCTGCTCTATATCCCTCAATGGGCCACAGCTGAGGTGGTCCCTGTCAGTGGCCCTGCTGGAATCACTGGGGGGAAATTGTTTCAGCCCCATTTTGGATTAGCGCAATTTCCCTATTTTTTCTTTTTTCTTTTCCGAACGGTCCTGGACATGCCCAGGGAGCTGCAGGCACCAGGTCCAGCCTCTGCAGCTCTGTGTGTCTGGACGACAGAGGAAGGAAAGCAGAGAGAGAGAGAGAGAGAGAGAGAGAGAGAGAGAGACAGACAGACAGATAAAGAGAGAGAGAGAGAGAGAGAATCAAGGATGTGAGAACTGGCAGGCGCTGGTCTGGTCGAGACAACGTGATTGATGCAGCCCGTGCCATGGAGGCGACCTCTCCACGGACGGGCAAAAAGTGACAATAGCCCCTGTGTGTGCAGCACAGGTGGGCCTGGGGCAAACTGGAAGTCACTCTGCCTCGCGCACGTGTGTGCTAAATTCTACAGGCTCGCCTTTATGGCTCGAGCCATCACTCTTCTTTTTCGTCAAATGAGATTTTTTTCCTCCCTCACTGAACACATATTGGTTCACGCCACATACTTTGTGGCGCTGTAGTTTGAAAGCACCACATAATGAAATGTGACGGCCATAAATCGGGTGAGCCATTAAAAAGTTAGCTTAAGGTTGAATTGAAAACACATCTGAAAAAGCCTTGCATTTTCTGGCGCGGCAAGACCATATTAAAAAGTGCCCTTAGTTGTTAGACATGATGATAGAATAAGAATTGACCATATGAAATAAATGCAAAAAACACAACAGCAAACCAAAAAAGTCCCTGTGGGCCTCCGCAAGTTGTTTATTCAGCACAAAACAACTCCTGTGAACCGGAATACTCGCAGAAATATATAGTCTCTGAGATCTAACTCCAGCATCTCCGACATTGTTCACCATGACATACCACTACAGAGATGCCAGTTTATTTAGTCTACATTTGGCCAAGTGCATTTTCACAAAGGGGGGGTTGGATTTCTCTAACACACATACAGAGCGACCCTTTGTCTTTTTCACACACACACACACACACACACACACACTCATGCATGCACACACACACACACACACACACACACACACACTCACACACACACACACACACACAAGCTGCACACACACACACACACACACACACACACACACACACACACACACACACACACACACACACACACACACACACAAGGCTTGTCAGAGCAGGACATCCGACGATAATCTCCCCTATTTATAGTTCACTCCTGGAAGTGCAGTCTCAATACATTGTCTAATCGAGGTCTTCCTGTGCTTGGTCCACTGTCTCAGTCCTGGTGGCGTCTCTGATGCGTCTTTAGATGACTAATTTCCCCCATCAGCCCTGCTACCTCCAGCAGTCTTATCTATGGAAGCTGATAGCTGGTTAGTTCACACCAGGATTAAGGTTATATAAGGCTGCTCCTTTGTGGTGTCTATCTCAGTATTGATCTAAAACATTGGCAGTGGCGGTACTGGTTTGAGGTGAACATGCTTTAGGTATTTTGTTTGCCTTTGAAAGAGCACCTGTGTGTTTATAATGTGGAATTCACTCGGCACCGGTTTGGTAGGTGCATCCTGGTTGGGTTATGTGTGTGTTTGTGTTTGCGCTGGATGTGGGAATGTGCATTTAAACAAGGGTCCGATGACGGCTCATGTTCCCACACTCGAACTGTCTGACCAAGTGTCTCTCCTTAGTGAAAAAAATGTGACAGTTTATGTCTAATCCACTCACACAAGACTCAGTGAGATCTCGATGATATGAAATGTAAATACATGCAAACACATGGACAGGCCTCAGGGCATTCTGGAACCTGCAGAAGCATTCCGCATATCAGATTAATTTAAGTAACTATTTTAGAGGCATATTTTTTTTGTCCCAATATTAACAACTATACCTCTGGGAATTCTAAATAATCATTACATATATAATCAAATAACCAGCTTTAATTTAAATAATGATCATTTTGGGTCATCTGTATTTGCTGTCGTTTTGGTTGTTATAGCTGGCAGAAGATTTGTTGAATTCGCACGCAGCCGTACACTGGTTTTGTAAAGAATTTGTGGGGAGGTGTGAGAATCCTCAACAATGTCAAGACTCTTGAGAACGTGCTCCGCGGGGGTTGCTGGAGATAATGTGCAGTCCAAAACAGACTAATTCAGCTTCTCATTTATCGCATAAAAAATGTAGGCAGGACTGTGGGAATGGGTTGCTTCCACTTTTTTCAGGACTTTTGACGAAATGACATACAATTAAGACTTAGAGGATTAAGCGGTTATAATGGTTTCAAATTTCTATATGGCAAGGGCACTGAATTTTTGGAAATACCCAAAAAGCCTTGAGGACTGATGAGAGATTTGAGAGGCATCTATCAAACGTGTATTAACTTGCTGGGGTGCACGCCTCTGGTGGTCATAAAAAGAATAGTTTTGGTGTTCAAACAGGATACAATGACTCAGGTTTCTGTTTGGGCCTGCCATGAAACTCACATTTATATCTTTCCACATACAATACACTTAAAATGATTAACTGCACTTTAAGACAGAATCTTTCTATAAAAGTACTTACATGCATCCAAACACCACACGCTGCAAACTTGTGGCAGTCTACAAAAAGTCCCTGTAGTAGTTTTTTCCTTTGCTTGCTTGATTATGGATTACTTTTTAATTACGGGTTTTTATCAATGTCGTCATTCCTAATAAATCTTTCAGAGCATTGTCCTTTTGAAACCCCTCGATATCTCCCTCGTAAATGTTTTGTTTCTCAACTGTTTGGTCCCTTGTCACTTGCTCATGGTCTCTTGCCTGAGGTGTTGGCAGACTAAGGAGCTACTTGATCATGTCTCCAAGAATCAGAGAGTCATAAATAAACATTTGACTCTTGTAAAAAATAAAAAGTACAGATTCCATCTGATTTCAACAGGGACGCCAACATTGTGCCTTTCACACGATTTCTGTCTGCTAAGGATCATGTTTATCGGTTAATCTATCTCCCTCTCTCCCCCCTTCTCTCTCTCTCTCTCTCTCTCTCCCTCCTTTTGGGTAATGACACAGCCACTGAAAAACAGATTACTGCTATACAGCCATGATATTTATGGTCACGCAAATATGTAAACAGAGTGGAGCTGGAGTAGAGAAGCGCTCTGGAAGCCTCAGACCCTCCTCAGCACAAGCTGCCATAGGCAGAAGAGCCGGGCGTCTCTTCTTAAGAGGGACATCTTTTCATTTTCATAAACTTTGCTCAGAGTTATCTCCTGAGGAGGCACAGAGGCGTGTAGAGTAAACATGATTTAAAAGGTGGATTAGTGGTACAGGCCGCAGAGAGATACTTGTTCAGCTGAGACAAATTGAATTACAGTTTTTCTCAGTCGCTTTGGTGCTTTTTGCAGATCAGAATGAAAATTCTCATAACTATTAGTTCAACCTCCACAAAATTTAGTCATTTGTGCACATCATAGTAGCAAATTCTCCTTCCTCTAAACAAATTGCAAATGCTTTTGGACATGTATCAGTTGCTTTCATACAATTCTCTGCTGTTTTTTTATCATTTGCTTGTGTCATGTCAGTCAAAATGAACTATACTTATGGATACTGAATAGTCGTTCCCTATAAAACTAATAGTCTTCATTTCATTGCTTGAGTCATTACATACAAAATTGTTGAACTAGTTATCAAATTCTGTCACAATGCTGTAAAATTGCAAAGAGCATACAGTAAAATGTAATGTATTCAGTGTCTTGTACTCACTTACTCCCCTAACTACAGCAATTTGTAACTTTACTGTAGTTTTCAAATGGCTGTACAAGTAGTAGTGCTGTCTTGAGCATGTTCAGGTAGTGTCACCGAGTTCTGCCCTTTTTTTGCAATGGAAAACAATGAGAGAACTGTTATAATGAAAACATGACAAAGCCATTTGACTATCTTGTTCATAAACGATGGTGTCAAGACTTCTCATTTTGATGACACTGACAGTTTCATTGACATGAATACCTGCTTTTGAGGAATGGACTATCCATTTTGAGCAAGTGACGCTTTTTTGCAGGTCATCCACTAGGTTTTGCAGTTTGCACTAATTGTTTTGAGAAATGCACTAACTGCTGTGCAAATGTTAATAGTGATGTGAGAAAAGCACCAAAGTGACTGAGAAAAACTGTATCATTTGTATTCGGCCTTAGCTAATGCCACAAAGAGAGAGATATGACCCTATGAATGTCTGACTGTGATTCCTGACTCTGTGTGCTCTGCTGAATCATTATGCGGCTGTTAAATCTCAGGGTCCTCCAGAGACTCAGAACACAGAGAGAGAGTACGGAAAATGGGCAGCAGTTTATCGTGGCAGAATGCTGATTGAATACGACGTGACATTGAATTTCCTGCTAGAAGGAGGGATGGGGAATGGAAGGGCGCGCTGGTAGATGATGATCTCACAAGAGCCATTGCACCATCTTGTGTCATGCAGCCTCTGACGTCTCTTTGATGTAAAAACCCTGGGCTGGACACAGACACACACACACACACACACACACACACACACACACACACACACACACACACACACACACACACACACAGACTAACACACAAAGACTCACACACAGAGTGGCGCTCAACCTAAGCTATTTGATCCCGCCTGATTACCGGGAGTGAATCACATAATGCAGGGCATAGTTCTCTGCTGCCGTTGAGCAGGATAATTAGGGGGTGTGGGGGAGTTTACATGTCAACAAAGCAGGTGGAGGAACTGCCCTAATGCAGATAGCTGTGGAAACCTAAGACTGCTATTTTCCATCTGATTGGCCCTGCTGAATTCCCCATCCTGTCAGTGGCCTGGCAACAAGGGGCAGAACAATGAGTGGAACCACACTGTGTGATTGGAGGCCCTATACGTTACCCGGGTTTGTCCGTTGTGAGGTTCTGTGACGTTGGGACTAAAAATCTGCACGCGATCAGAGATCAAAGCGGTGCCTGACTCAGTGCAGGATGTGTCAGGTGTTTTGGTCAGTGCCGGAATAACACGGTATAACCGTGAAAGGGTCTGTTAAGTCCCGCTTTGAAACGGAGAAAGTGAAATGAAGGCGTACAAGAGAAATAAAAGGAAGGGGGGCACAGAGTAAGAGGGGAGGAGAGAGAGAGAGAGAGAGAGAGAGAGAGAGCATGAGAGGGAAGGAGAGACGGAGAGAGAATGAGAGAGAGATCACAGTGAACTTTTGGCCTCCACTCTGTTTCGCTACACCCTCCCATGCCCCCCACACCCACTAACAACCCCACACCACACGGACCGTGCCGGGGCACCAGAACCCTGTGGCGGCTCCTCTGCGAGTTCTCCCATGGCCCGCCTTATAGTGTCACAGAGATCATGCCCTCAATTTTTAATTACACCCAACCACACACACACATTTGCTCTGGTCTCTCCTTTAATTAGAAAAGACGCACTGACACTCTGCTAAGCATGAGGATGTCAGTAAATCCCTCAAACCACTCCACTCCACACCTCTCATGCTCTCCCCCTCTCTCTCTCCCTTCCTCTCTTCTTCTCTCTCCCTCCCTCCATCTCTCCCTTTCTCTGTCTGTCTCTCTGAGGAAAATTGTGTGTTTTTCATCGTATAGTGTCAGAAAGTTCTGACACGGATTATGTGACATGAAATGTGGAGTGTTGTGAAAACACATTCGCACAGACGCACACACACACACACACACACACACACACTGACACACGTGCATCTTGATCCACTTCAAAGGACATTCAGCAGCGGTCAGCTCCCCGCACGTCCACGTGTCCATGACTAATGTCCTGTATCAGTCACAGATCACAGGGCTGTGAGAAACTCGAGGACCAAACCAGTCTGACTCAGTCGTCCGTTTGCAGATAGTCAGCCGCCCTCACATTCTCAAGGCAAAAATTAATTCCAGAGAAGGTAAACGCAAAGGTCACCTGTCTCTCTCACCTTTCAAGGCACAATTATGGCATCTTTCACGGCTATTGTTACTGTTTTGTTATTCAAAGTGGCACATAGTTTTGATTCTGTTCCCATTCTCATACCACTGGTAATTGGTAGCCGGTTTCAGTGCCACCTTTCGCCCTTTCTGAATTTGCGGCCTGTAACTGACATGTGAGGGACACAGATTAATGGGCATCTGATGTATTTGTCTCTGAGGCCCGTGGCTTAATTGTTCAGAATCACGTCATGGTTTGGGAGCCGAAGCGTTGATGGAGGGGCAGAAATAGACTCTGTGGGAATGGGCAGGAGCAGGCGAGTGGAAAATGTTTAGTGGCTGTTAAACACAGAATGAAATTCCAGTGCACACCCACAAAAGTCAGACCAGACCCACACTCACACAAGAGCCGACACACAATCTCTCTCTCTGGTTTTCCCTCTTACACACACACACACACACACACACACACACACACGCACACGCACACGCACACGCACACAAACAAATGCACACCCACACACCCAACTTCTCATACCCAAACACACACACACACACACACACACACACACACACACACACACACACACACACACACAGACACACACACACACTGCTTTCCCTGCAAATATGATAGGGTTATGCAAAGCAGTACTCTCGCTCATCCAGTTTTGTGGCTTGTCATTCATTCTGCCATTGAACTCTAAGTAGCCTATTCCAAACCAGAAGAAACGCGGGACTATACAGATTCCCCACATTGTATATCAAACTGTCAACATTCAAAAAATCCTCTCGTCGTTGGATGATCCCTGGGAATGCAACATGACTATAATTGCTGTTCCTCTTTCTCACTACCATGGGGAGTTTTGACTGAATACATTGTTTATCTATGAAACTGATGCACAAGTGTCATCGTCTGGTTCCCGATCTAAATGATTCGTGATGGAGATTTTTTTCGCAGAGGGGTATGAAGTCTGTGACAAACGTCCTCACTCATCCCCACCCTCCTCCTTCTCCTCTTCCTCCTCCACATCTTCCTCATCCCCCCTCCTCCTGCTCCTCCTCTTCCTCACCCCCCCTCCTCCTCCTCCTCTTCCTTCACCTCCTCCTGTCTTCCTGGATTTAGAGAGAAGAGCGTGAAAGCACTAGTTAGTTGCCATGGGAACAGGGTTTCCCCTCTTTCTCCTGTCACCAGGGCCGCCGGTGGTGCTTTGACAATGATGTCACCAGTGAACTGTTCAAATTATGTTTGCTCAGAAAGATAAGAGATCGACAGGGAAACATTGCAGAGAAGAATGTCCTTCCAAGGTTTCAGGTCATGTGCTGCTCCCTCCTCGGTGTATGTATTGCAAGTGGTATGATGGGGGCATTGGGTGGAACAGTCGTAATTAAATCTAGCATTTCTTTTTTCATGGAAAGGAAAAAACAATCATAAATCTGTTGCTTTTGCTGTGGTGTGGTAGATTCTTTCTCCTATTCAAAACAACCTTCAATCCCCAAACATGGCATAACCATAACATCTTCACCAGTGACATCAAAATCATAACAATATGAGTTCACATAGCAATACATAATAATGTTATTTAAAGCTATTGCTTCATGCGACCCATTTAATTTTAATCTGTTGTGGTACAGATGGTTCATCAAACTCAGTGTCATGTTGTTCTATGTGTAATCTCTGGAGGTATTTTTTTTAGAAATTTTAATACTTGCCCTGCCAAGACCCATAACACCAAATTAGACCTACAGCACATTGGGAACTAGAACCCTTGGGATGCAACCAGGGATGAGTTATGGACAAGTGCTAGAAGTTTTCCCTATTGCACAACAACATGCAGTGCACAGATTTGACAGCAGGGGGCAGTGCAAAGCTGCAAATGTTCTCTTATGAGGCAGACTTCAGGATGCTGATTTGTTTTTGGTTTTTTTACCATCTGAACATGTGTTTATATTTCTGCAAAGATGAAAAAGGTAAACTGAACTGTAACAGCATTCCATTATTTTCTGTTCTCTGCACAGTATTTCAAAATATGAAATTATTTTGCTTGAGACATGGGTCACATAGGTTCATCCCATCTGTGAATCCAATTTCGTATCTCTCTAAAGAAAAATGACTAGATTTCCTCTCAGACCATTCTTCTGCTCCAGTCTCAGGTGTGAAGAGCACACAAATGGTAGAAGTTGAAAAAAACGGAGAGAGACGGGGGAGGGGAAGGAGAGGAGTGAAGTGGAAGGGAGGGACCCTGACGAGGCAGTCAGTGTACATGTTCATTTTTTTTTCACTCCTCCCTTCCTCCACTCTCTCTCTCTCTCTCTCTCTCTCTCTCTCTCTCTCTCTCTCTCTCTCTGTGCCCTCTCCTCTTTTGGTCCCACAATCGACAGGCACTGCTGCTGTAGTGTGTGGACACATCGACCCTCTCTACATTAGCCTCCAGCATCACTTGGACTCTCAGTGCCAGCTTTCTTTTCTTCTGTCTCTTTTGTCTCTTCTTATCTTGTTCCCACGGGGGTACCCTCTACTCAACCCTCTTCTGCTTCTCTCTCTTCTCTCTTTCTCTCTGTCTTTCTCTTTCTCTGTTTCTCTTCCTGTCTCTCATCTCTGGTTCTCTCCATGCCGTTCTCCTGCAAACTCCTCTTTCAGACAGCAACATGGTGAACAGATAAGCTGGCTCGCTGGTGATCACCATGGGCTCGTGCCTCTGCAAAGGTCAGAAAGGTCAGTGCCTGTGTGTGTGTGTGTGTGTGTGTGTGTGTGTGTGTGTGTGTGTGTGTGTGTGTGTGTGTCAGTCTCTCCATTAGTCCTTGAGTCTGTCCGTAAGCCTGTCTGTTCTGCCGGCTGTCTCTGTATGTGCTGACCCGTAGGTTCTACCTCTCTCTACCTCTGTGTATCTGTGAACTGCGCTGGTATGTGTTTGTGTTGCAGAAATTGCAGCACATGGACACACTGTTTACACTCATCGTGCCTCTGTGCAGTTTAGCTTCATTCGTGGCTCTCACTTGATGCAATGCATTCACTGTTTATTAGTGCTTTACTGGTCAGAAGACTGGAAAACTGTAAGGCAAAGGCAAAGGTTATTGCTTTTATTCAAGCAAATGGCATGGAATGAATGGCATGAATGCCATGTTTTAATTGCCCAGTGCATGTCACTGTAGCATATACAGATGTCTCTCTCTCTGTCTCTCTCTCTGTCTCCCTCTCTTTCTCTCTCTCTCTCTCCCTTCACACACACCATAAACTGTCTCAGAGGTCTGATTAACCCCATTAGTATAGCTTAAAAACAGTGGACATCATCACCATGACAGCTGGAGCGAACTAGTGTAGCCTACTGCACGAAACGAAAGTGGTCTATCAGGTAGTCAGGTAAGTCAGGTAGAAAAGGTGGATGTCTGTGTCTGTACGTGGATCCCAAAAAAACATTCTGTATATGTCATCTTCAAAATCTGAGAGATGGTCTTCTAGTTGTTTGTGTCGGAAAATATTCTCTTGATTTAAATCAGTTTTCAAGTTCAATGAAACATGATATACAGTACATATTTACCTGTCTGTCTCTTGAGGTTAGATTAAATATAACTCCCCATAAAGCTATATCTGTATATGTTTCTTTATCAATGCTATTCTTCAGAACAGTATAAGGCTGTAGTTGCATTTGTGTTTGTGTTGAGACCGAGAGGGTTTGTAGCTCTCCTAGCGTTATCTGGCTGTGATACCACCTGATGAAGATGGGGATTCCACTCTGCGCTCTGGGTCCACGCTTATCTCCCTGCCCGCCTGTCAAGGGGGGATCTAATCTGGGATGAGGGCTGCGAAATGAACCTCTCAGGACGGCCCATCTTCCCTCTGAGCTCAGAGAGAGAAAGAGAGAGGGATCTCACACCTTAACCTAGATTGGCTTTGAAGGAAAACGGAATCTGTCCAATGTGTGCAGGGGGTGAACTGAAGAACAGTAGGTGAATAGAAGTCTAAGAGGTCCAGGGGCACTGAAATATAATTTATGATACCACTGGTGCGTGCATGTTTGTGTGTGTGTGTGTGTGTGTGTGTGTGTGTGTGTGTGTGTGTGTGTGTGTGTGTGTGTGTGTGTGTGTGTGCCTGACAGTGGGACCCACATAAACAGGGCCAGGGGTCCTCTGTGGGGTATCCTTCACGCTCTGTTAGCACCAGGCTCAAGGCTGATCTATAATATATGAGCGACAAAGACACAGATGAGGTGACGGGTTGCATGAGGAGCTCAAAGATGTTGTCAGAGATTGTAGACACACAAGGTCACATGTCTGTCCATGCACGCTAGTGTGTGGTGTGTGTGTGTGTGTGTGTGTGTGTGTGTGTGTGTGTGTGTCTGAAGGGAGGAGAGGATGATGGTTGACCTGGGGGTTTAGATATGAGATGACCTTTTCTTATGGGGCCCTGGGGCAAATGACACGCAGCACGGTGCAGGTTGTGATGACGAACAAATGCGAGTTCACTTTGGGATTCCCCTGGGGATGTGTTGTCAAGACAATTGGCTGTTGCCATGGGAACTGTGACATGCAACAGATGGGGAGTGATTCCAATCCATCCCGTTTAATATTGATGCAAACTTTTTTTGACAGACTATGTAAATAGGGCGCTGTGTGTGGCCACACACACACACACACACACACACACACATACACAGACACACAAATTCAATGTGATCATTTTTGGTCAGACACTTCTGTTCCTTGTGAGCAGAGATGGAGGACCACACACACACACACACACACACACACACACACCCAGAGGGAGCCCCCTTCCCTCCACCAAAGCCATTTATCAAACGCCTTGAGCATAACATTTAAAAAAGCCCAATTTAGGAGAAAATATGACACAAATCCTCCGTAAGCTGAGTACATCCCTTAGAACAGTATACACACACACACACACACACACACACACACACACACACACACACCAATAACAATTGCCACTAACCATTCTCTCTCTCTACAGAGCTCCAGGGTACTCAAATGTGTCCCATGGGAGACCTTCAGACGTATGCGGAAGGACAGCCCATTAACAAGGTGTGTTTAAGCAGTCATTTCACCTGTCTGCCTCACAGCTAAACAACCCTTAATTGCTAAACCAGGGAAAGCGCTTTTCCTCTCATCTCATCACCTGTACATCCTTCTCAATCACATTTCACCAAAGCAGAGGTAGGAAGTTGGTGTCAACGCAATCAATATTGCAATCACTCTCGCTTTCGCTCCGTATGCGCAAAATCTATAAATGAATCTTGCCATTCTAATTATCGCCTTCGTCACTCATTGGAGGAGAACATGGAGTGTGAAGAGAGAGGAGGGGAGGGGAGTTGTGAGCGCACAGGTGTGGGCTTAACGCTCCACGTTTGTCAAAACAGGTTCCATGATGGTGCACTTTGGGGGAATATGTTTCAAACGCATTCAGTCCAAAAGCACAAAACCCAGATCTAAAAGGGTGGTTTGTGTCATCTTATGCTGACAGTTGATGACTAACAAATGTCCTTGTAATGTCCATGGAAATACTTCTGTTAACAGCCACAAGTACGCTGTAATGTCTTTGTAATAGTCTGTGGTCTCCATGTGGTCTGTCAGACAAATGCAGTGATCTTCAGACATCCTGCCACAACAAAGCTCTTAATAAAAGGGTCAAATAGATGCTTAGCTGCAATCCCCTTTGAAAGAAAAGGATTGTCCCGCTATGTATGAAATTACATTATCCATCTGTGCAGGGTATTCATCAGCCTTACAATGGAGGCTTTGCTGATAAGAAGAATGGCAGTGGTTATAACATTGGCGAGCTGGCTACGTCCTCTCTGCAGGGTAAGGCCAGTGCTTGTGATGGACAGAGATGAGTCTGGTGATGTGGTTGTTGTTTCTGTGGTTGTTGTTGTTTTGCTCTGTTTTGTTTCAATTTGAAATCATTCATATGAGAAGGCGAAGTCAGTCTGTCTCCACAGGAGATTGCTAATGTAATTTTCCTCTCACTGTGCATGCCACTCTGACATAGACTCACACATGAGAACTCTCGGGGGCGCAAACATATGCACGCACACACACACACACACACACACACACACACACACACACACACACACACACCCACACAGACACACACACACACACACACACACACACACACACACACACACACACACACACACACACACACACACACACACACACACACACACACACACACAGACACATACACACAAAGTGCATACTCAGAAATGCAGACATACTGGCACACTAGCACACAATATATGGATTATTGAGATAGTTCTCACTCAGTATATTGACATTACCAGGTACTCACAGTTAACACTCACACATACATGCATGAGGAGCACAAAGGGGTTGTGAGGGATTGTAGACACACTCAAGGTCACCTGTCACGATGCATTGTAGTGTGTGTGTACGCGCGCGCGCGTATGTATGTATGTATGTATATGTATGTATATGTATGTATATGTATGTGTGTGTGTGTGTGTGTGTGTGTGTGTGTGTGTGTATACTGTATGCATATTCACACACCAGTTCATCTTCACCAGTTCACCTCATATACAGTATGTGTATGTACCATTGCCATTGACACACACACACACACACACACACATACACACCCTTTCTTCTCTTATCTACCATTTATCTTTCTCACACATTTGTGCCCTTTCCTTGGCAATGTGCACCTGTTCTCATTTTGCCTGGTTTCTCCAGCCTCCTCCAGGAACTTAATTACAGAGGATAATAATGTGTGTAATTTTTCCAAAGGAAAGGTCTTTTAATCCTGACAGTTTAATTATTAAGTCAATCAGGCTCCAATGAATATATTACAGGAATGTTGGTGGTGTTGGGCGGGGTAAGCCTCTCCTTGAGGATTCTGGCAAAGAAATAATCAGAAGAAGCAGTGACCGTACTAACATGGGCTGACATTAGCTGTCAGGATCTGAAAAACAATCGTCCTTGTGATACAAAATGTAAAACGAGGTTCGTGGCCATCCATGGATGAATGGATGCTGTGGTTGTCAGCTTTGGATATTGCTGGCAAGTTACCTTGGAGACATTTGTCTTCGTTTACCTTGGAGACAATTTAAACCAGGTCTCTCAAAGCCAAATGTTGTGTATATATTTCTAGTCAGTCTTGTCCATTTAAAGGAGAAATCCGGTGAATTTTCACATAGATCTATCTGCTGGAACTAGCAACTCGAGCTAGGTGAAACCGATTTTTTTATTTTATTTTTATTTTGTACCGACAGTACTCAGAGACCTCGAGAAACTGAGATCTATATGAAAAATTGCTGGATTTTATCCATAATGAGCTTTTGTCAGAAGTCACAAAACAAATTACACTCAAAGCTAACACCAGCCATTTCAACAATAAACAGAGACATACAATAATTATAGACTAAACTGTTGCCATAGACTGCAACAATCACGAATAACCACAGAGGCTACAGGACATCGAAAATGCATCGTGACGTGCCATTGCATGGCATCAAAGCTGTCCCCAGGGCAAACACACACACACACACACACATGCACCGCGTTTGCGCACAAGTCTGGGGTGGTAGGAAATCAGAATGTACTGTAGGCTGCAGTCTGTAGGTGCACACAAGGCATGTAATGGGGTGTGAGCTGCTTTTGGTTCATCCAGTCTGTGGCCTAATTCCCCAGTGCCACAGGTAACTCAGCACTCCAGTAGTGTTCAAAGGCAGTGGAGTGTATTGCAAGTGATGAAAATCGACCCTGTGACAAAACAAATATGTCTGTCAATAGTCAGCTCTATCCAGTCTCCACTCGCTTCAATATGATTTTCTCTCTTGAATGATAATTGATCCTTCACTATTATTTTCATTCCTATCTTCCCCCCTTGCTCTTTCTTTCTTTCTTTCTTTCTTTCTTTCTTTCTTTCTTTCTTTCTTTCTCTTTGTCATTCTCCAATCACTTGTGTGTGGCCCCAGGCCTGGTGGCTACGATAAAGGACCACATCACCAAGCCCACGGCGATGGCGCAGGGGCGCGTGGCTCACCTGATCGAGTGGAAGGGCTGGGGGGGTGACGGCGGCGCCGGGGGCAGCTGGTCTGGCTGGAACCAGCCAGGGGGCGTGGGCGCCGCCCTGCAGGAGGATCAGCAGCTCTACTCCCACCTGACCGATGAAATCAAGGAGGCACGCTTCGCTGCGGGTGAGACACGCTGCCCTTTAGTGACCAGCTAGAAGGTCTAGAACAGTTCACGTCTGCATAAGAAAACATGTAGTTTTTTTCTGTGAATAGTTTTGGATAAAAACATTAAATGGAATGTTCATCCTTTTATTGATTTAGTGTGTCATTCACTGTTTTCTCTTTAAGCGGTTGAAATGAATAGCAGGAATTGTGTGTTCAGAACTGAGGCCATGCAACCCACTTTTATGTCTGGCTTCAGGAAAACATAGCAACTGGCTCTCAATCCCTCTATGTCAACTCGTTTCGATGCCTCTCCTCTCTCCCCTCAGGGGTGGCCGAACAGTTTGCTCTCGCCGAGGCCGCCTTGAACGTCTGGTCTCCCCACGTCATCTCAGATCAGCCCACAGCTGAATCCGTCGCGCTGCAAGGTACGGCACAGCATGGCGTAGCCTGTTCTGTGAACAGTGAAAACACTGACTCATAAGTACCACATCCGCTGTCTGCTGCGAAACAACACAAGCTGCTGTCAGCTCGTGTGGCGAGGCGTGGGACTGCCCGCGCTGAGGATCTCTCCCGGTCTTCGCCTCGGCCCTCGGACTCGCATAATCATTTCATTGAGAAAGAGTAGGCTACCCACAAGGGCCAATTAGAGAGCTTAATAAAGTAAAGGCCTACTGGTCGGGGTTCAAACCGGCAACCCTCCGGTTACAAGTCCGAAGCGCTAACCAGTAGGCCACGGCTGCCCCCGTCTCAAAATGAATACAGAATCCATTATTAGTGATTATACCAATTTACAGCCTGTGATAATTGTTAAGGGGACCATTCAGTCTTCTAATTACAAATGTGCCAGTTTAGTGATGAAGGTGTTTTTTTTTTTTTTTGCTTTCGTCAGGCGCGGAGGGGCTCTTCCTGTCCCAGTTCTTGCTGGATGGTGGGAGCGTCGGGGTGCCTCAGCACCTCTACAGTGTTCACGTGGAGCCCAGCCCCGACGCCAGGTCCCTGGGGGTCCCGCCCCAGACTCGGTCCTGCTCCCCTGGCTCCACTCACATGCCCCTCTCACAGGTCCCGAGGACTCCCCAGGCGGAGGATAGGGTCCGGCACGTGGACAGCACCTCTCTATCCGAGGACGAGGTTTTCTACAACTAGGACTCTGACTGAAACAAGAGAAAGTTGAGTTGAAAGGACCAACGGCTCTGAGAAAGGTGGTGACACAGGACAGGAAATGTACAGGAAGTTGTGCGTTTCCGTGACGATCTCTCAGTTGGTGCACAAGTTCAGAGATGAGGTAATTCATGTTCAGTGACCCGGACAAGAAAGCGATTTTGTTAGTTCGAGCATGTGTGCAGACACGCTACCAATGCCAAACAGTTTTCTGAATAACGTCCTTGACAATGTTTTTATTGCTGCTTTTAAGTGTGTCAAATCCAGATTTTGATGGAAATCAGAATGTCTTTTTTACGGACTGTATGAAAAACTGTAAAATATATCTGTGAAGGTGTAGTATTAAACTAAATGTATTAATTACCCATGCATTCATTGTCAAGATTGTATGTGTGTGTGTGTGTGTATTTGTGTGTTGAATATTTGTGTGTGAAAAACTTGAAGTCCATGAACAGTCAGCCTCGACATTCAAGAGGCCAAGAGTGCTTCAACTTGTTATCCTACAGCCAGACACTTTTCAGACCCTTCGTCTGCAGCACTTCACTTGCATTCACAGAACACATTTCCTGCCAGGCTACCGTGCTGAAAGGAGGCCTGTAAAGACACAGCCATGGACCAGTGAACGGAATCTGTGCCTGCTCCTGCAGTCACATCCATCACCCTCTAAAATGGTTGAATGTTGCCACTTTTGAGGGCTTTGGGTTCACAGTTCAGAAAATTGTATCAAATATCAATATCACATATCAATGTGTGTGTCTGTGTCACTGTGGTGGCCTTGATATACAGACAACAAGACAGTGTATATATATATTGTTTATGTCTGTCTCCTCATTCATCTGCCCTTCTTTTTCCATTGTGTACAAAACCACATGGCTGTCTGTTTGCTTTGTATAGCGGAGACGTGATGTTGTTGGTTGTGGCTCTCTGCAGAGAGTAGCACCATTCTAGGCTCTCTTCATCCATTATGAGATGAGCCAGACAGGGGCAGGAATAACAATTATCTGTCTGCTTCCCTTCCATGATTAGCCTTCATTCACACCTAACTGGCGTCAGTAGGGGCACGGAGGAGAGAGAGAGAGAGAGAGAGAGAGAGAGAGAGAGAGAGAGAGAGAGACAGCAGAGCAAAATCAACAAGCGATAAAAGGTGAATGTGTGTGTGTACTCTATATGCAAGAAAAGGGGGGAGGGGGTTGAGGAACAATGGAACAAGACAAAGAGAAAGAGATGAGATAAAAAGAGAGAGAGAATAAGTGTATGTATATATGAGACAGAGAAAGAGAGAGGGAGAGAGCAAGTGATAAGTGAGTGAGCAGCGGAAGAGAGGGCAACACTGGGATGAGGTGAGGTGATAAGCGTCGGCCGCTGGATTAGTGTTATCTGCTGGGCCCCCTGGCTCTTTAAATAACGGACCGCCAAGTGCCACCACCTGCCTTGTTTCTCACATCATGTGGCCTTGATTTTGTAATACAGACAACACTCTGAATAGACTTCAATTGAAGCTATGGTGTAAGGCGAGAGATAGAGGGTCAAGGATGCTGGCGAGACATGATATAATCCACAGAAATGCCATATCAATGCCATATTTTACTGTTATGCACACTTTGTAATGACACCACATGATACAAAATGGGGGAGGTGGTAGTGTAGTGGTTAAGGAACTGGGCCAGAGTATAGTAGCCTAAAAGTTGTGGGTTCAATTCCCAGCTTCCACTGTTGTGCCCTTGAGGAAAGCATTTAACCCCAAGTTGCTCCGGAGACAAGGTAATCCTTTGTAATACAGTGGACATATGCAAGTCACATTGGACAACATGTGTCTGCTAAATGAATACATGTAAATCTACATGTGCAAGAGCTCCCCTAGAGATAGTGAGTTAGAAAGAAAGGTCAAACACTGACATTGAGGATTGATATACATAATTATTTGTGACTGTGCTGTTTATATATTCACTCTACCTCCAACAAACTCCTGGGTTGTCTCCTCAGGGACACAGGGTGGACAGGGTAGTCAAAACAGTGACAGTGTTTGGTTTGATTTCATCTACACAGTAATGTAGCTCATTTGTAATATTTTTTCCTGGTCTTCCAATCAGGTCTGTTATCACTTCTGTGTATTCATTAGACTGACACAGCTAGGGAACAAAGATAATGGCATCCAGTGCTTAATTTGTAAAGTGCGGGGTGGATCCGGCGACTCAAAACGGGGATTTGAGGTTACGGACCAACAACAAAAAAACCTGCGTACATAGCTGACTATAAAAAAAACTAAACAACGCGGTGTGTACACCAGGGCAATGTTTATTAACTTCAGAACTTGCAACACACTACACTGCACTGCATGGTGTAAAATGTAAAAAAAAAATTGCAACGATGACCACCCAGTAATCAATAATCAACTAGATACAGCGTGGAATGATTAGTAATTTCTGATTGACACATCTGAATACCTATCTGAACCCCTATTCCCCCCCGGACACCTCCCCCCAATCAAAACACATCGGAACTGACACATAATATGACACAGAGAGGGAGCCGAGGGGTATTTCACAAAGGCAGAATTAAGACATCCAAGATAAGTGATAAAGCGAGGTTTGACATAGCGTTGTCTGGTCATCCTAGCTAAACTCGTTTCACTAACGCCAATCCAAGATGAGTAGGAGCAACTATGTCAAGCCAGGTGTAAGTAATTCAGGATGTGTGCGCGTTCTCGTTTCTGCTCCAAAATGCCCACGGTTGGAATAAAAAAGACGCGGAAAATAGCGTCATTCACACAAAGTGAACAACCGCTTTTGATATAGACTAACAATGAAGTAAAGTTGTCTTTTCCTTTTGGAATGGGGAATCATGGCTATTTCTGTAAAACAGCGGGAGTAGGCATGGTAGACCAACTGAATGCAAATTGACGTACCCACGTGCGAGTGCTTTCTTGTCTCGGCACGCAACGTCATTAAGAAAGCGCTTGCCTCTGCAAAGATGCACATAGTATGATATACCTTAATATTATAGTTGAAAATACCTCCGAGAACTTGCCCCTCCACTTCCAATCAACTACAGTAGGCTATTCATCAAACGCCTATCAATAAAATAAGCAAACAAAGAGTACCTAGGCCTATGTTAATAGCCTAATTATAAGGCTATCACAATTAAAATAATAACTATATGGTAGTAGGCACACAATCTGTTTTGTTTTGCGAGCAAATACAATTAGCAAATAGTTTATAAATGGAATAAAGCTCCTAAAAAAATAGCACGGAGGTCTGATGTGAATGACAGCTAGCTGAACCAATAAGACGACATAATTACCATTAGAATTAACTTAGGCTGTTAGCCTGTGGGGTATACTACGAAGCACGTTAGTCATATCTAGGCTATGTAGACATATCGAGGCTTGACAAAGCCTTGACTCAGGGGTATACGTTAACCCTTAGAACCCTAAGCTGTTTTAGGGCATTTTCACTACCTTTATTCTTAAGGATTTATTCTGGTCATTTTAAGTGCCACACACACATATTACATATAGTTTTTTTCAGCAGAGTCTAGGCTATTCAGATCTGCCATAATGTCATGTATTAGTAATAGCATTGATTTTATTTCGATTTTTAAAGAATTAAAATACAAAAAGCATATTATAAAAATTATTATATTTTGACTTCATGTATTCATGTATCTCACCACAGCAAGCTCATAGCTCTACGTGCATTTCATGTGTGTGTAGGACAGACTGTCCTGAATCAGGCAATATAATTGCCATGTTGGATGGATACTCTGGGGCTGAGCAATTTACAGAAATATATGGTGTGTGATTTACAGAAATAAATGCCATTTTTTATTTAGTGATGAAAAATTACCTTTCTGCGCTCCATATCTGTGGCACGAACTGATCTGACCTGACTTGACCCGAGTTTGCGTGTTAGCCTGCGTGTGGCTATGGTGTAGGCACTCATAATGATTCTCAACTTATTACTGCATTGTCATGAACAAAGTAAAGGCAAAAAGGTGTTTCTTTGTTGAACAAATTGGGATGCAATGTGAGCCTTGAATTGGATGCCATGCAGGAATTTGCTAGGATCTCAAAACCGGATTATGAACATGCTTTGCCATAGAGAAACACACGATAGCGTTGGATTATAAACATGCTTTGCCAAAAAAACAGACAAAAACGTGGGGTAAGTCCAGCTATATGAAGTTATTATTTTGCTGTCACTTCATCTGTTTTATAACCCAGAAGGATGTACTTGGTATCAAATGATAGCTCTGTGTCTCCTCTCTCATCTGACATGCGTGGCATATCTATCCGATCACGGGTTCGCGAGTAATTCAAACGAGAGTAATGGGTGCGCAGGTGAACACAGAGAAGTATAGACAGTTAATATGATGCAATTTAATTTCATGATTTTTTTTAATTTTCATACTTGATCGTACAGACAAGTGTGTAGTCTCGTTGGAAAGCCCCACTTCTACGGTTCCGGAGCAATGTGACCGAGAAGAAAGGGTGTGTTTTTTGACGCACTTTGCGTCAATCGGGTTCTAACGGTTAAGTAATACTACGATTGCAGTTATATGATATATTTGTCAAACTAGGCTTTCAGCTCAGATCTGTGCGCGTTCTCGGTGTTGGGATGACTTTGGCCAATCGTGTAACGTGGAGACGCACAAGACCGCCTCTATTTAAAAACAATTACTTCCGCATTCATGAGCGATAGCTTAATCAAAGATGGTTGATTACGAAGATACTGCATGAGAGGCCATTTCCTGTCCCTGGAAATTTATGCAAATAGGGTAGCAGTACACGCCCGCGCACATTTATGCAGTGATTGGCTCTCTTTTTAACATTGAGGTCTATGGCAGAATCCAAGAATGATTCATTATCTTTGGCTTAATCTACACTGCGGTCATTTTTTGTGTCTAACCTATAACATCAAATAAATCAATTGTCATCAGTTGTTGTATGGTATGCACGTCCATAGTGGGATATTTGCACACACTGCCCTATTAAAGCGCATTCGAGATCCAAAATGTTAGTAGAGGCGGAGCTCCATGCACCTGTAAGATATATGACAGAATCCTACACGTGAGATAAACTTAGTTTTTAAGACAATTGATTGGTCAGTGTGTGGTAGATTACACGATTTGAGCTATAACTTAGCACATAACCTCCTCCCGACCAGGTTTGGTTGACAGCATAAGACACCATGGTGATATAGCGACACTAAAACAGATCCACTTTCGTGTCACAGCATAGCCTGGCTTTGAGCGCAACATACCTCGCTAACCCACTAATCGAGATTCGTAGTACACCCCACTGGTCGGGACCAGGCTAGGTGCAGAGAATAAATCCCCATGGTAATTTATGTGCCATCTCTTTTGTGAAACCAAGTCAAGGCTAAATTCATCCAGGATAACCTAAAAATCCCAGCTTAATCCCTTATCTAGGTTTTGTGAAATACCCCTCGGGAGACACAAACACTCACGCGCACACACACAAACACCCACAAGCGCACACACAAACACCCACAAGCGCGCACACAGACCGGGAAAACAGGAGATACAGGGGAACCAACCAACAAAACAGTCCAACAAGGGGCTAATAGCCTCGGCGCTAAAGTATGCTATATATTGCAATGATGACCATCCACACCCAGTAACCAATGATCAACTAGATACAGCGTGGAAGCGCTATTTCTTCCTACCGTAGCCTAGGCCTACTTGTCCAAAATGGCCCATACAGCATCCAGACCCCCGGCCTCCACTACCCTGCTTCTTTCTCTACACCCATGTCCTTTAGAAATCCATGACCTCGCGAAAGGGGTTGAACCGGGCAAGCGGCGGGCCGACAAGGCAAATGGGGAGGAGATGGTAGAGGTGGTATTCCCTGAAAGCCCTGATGACATTCCGCGGGCTATCGATGCAAAACTGCTGGCAGAGCGTCTCAACTTCTCTCTCCCCCAACAGCGCGTCACCCTCTTGTGGCCAATATTGTGGATAAAGTATAGCCTGGCGAGCCAGACCCACATTAAAATGTAGGGTCTGGGCACTCACTGTTCGCAGTGCTCAGTCCGAGGGGCGGGATAATCAGTTGTCTTTCAAATTCCCTCTGCACCAATAGGGACGAATCTGATATTTGTTTTCAAGTAGCAGGGAATTCAAGCCAAACCGTTGCAACTCTGCCATCAATCATTATGTTAAGCCCACCAAACGACTCTATACACGATTTCTGTGCCCTGATTAAGTTTCGATTTCTGGAGCTCACAAGCCAACGGAGAGTTGCTAGACTAGCCCTGGCAGCTGCCGCTAGGGGCGCGTCTAGATTTCTAGGCTAGATAAAGCACTTTCATATACTCGATTAGCTTGTTGTATCCTGTTTGGTCTTCCCAATTTCTAAAGACTAATAAGAAAGATATCAACATTGAACACTACATAAACAGTAATTTATTTATTTTTCGTTTAGGCGATTTATTTTTTATATTGACGTAAGAGTTGACGGATCCAATAAAAAAGGTTCCGGATCCAACGTCGGAGGTGTTCCGGCTCAAATTAGGCCCTGGGCATCCAGTAATAAAAAGTATTTTTTTTAATCTTATGCATCTTATGTGCTGCAGGCTGCAGAGATGCACAAATGAATGATATCAACCCACATCTATCAGCAACCGTATGGCTAACCCCCGGAGCAATAAAACAGAGAGAGATGTAAAGGGTTGACTGAGTCATAACACCAAATTAATCGACAGCACTCTCATCTGTTCTTCATCTAATTAAAAGATCCGAGGCAGAGGCACAGTACGGATCAATAGCAATATCAACACTTAGCTTGGATGGAAATTATTATTATTTTTCTCTGTCATTTTTTATTTTTTAAGAGAGCCCTTAGGGGGAGAAATTATTTCTCTATAATAATCGCAAGATTGTGATTGGATTTCATCCTTTTCAGCCATTTAGTGTTTTGATGTGTCTTTGGCGAATTCTTCTATTATTCTCTTTATCTATGGGGGAGAAAAACATTATGATTGTTATGGTATATTTTGTGTTACAAGAGTATATGTATGTATATATATATATATATATATATATATTCTTTAGTTATAATTTATTAGTTAATTAGTTACATGTAATATAATATGAAAATGTGTGTGTGTGTGTATATTTACAGAAAGCCTCACTCGTCACCTCTGACCATGTGATGACCCCAACCAGCCTCCCCCTCTCGGTCACAAACAAACACTGCTCACGCACAGCTCCCAGCACAGAATAGGCCTGCAGAGATGTAGAGTAGACCCAGAGTAGACACATCACCTGCTGTTTACTGCGCCAGCTTTCCCACACAGACACTCTCATTGAACTCAGTCATTAGCATGCTATCATGTAGCTCACCTGCTTTATCGTGGCCTCTGTAGATAGCTGGATTTTTACTGGCTGAAAAGTGCATTGATCCACCAGTTTCTTATCCAGTCCCTGAAAAACAGATATTTTTTGTTTATTCAACAGAGTAAAACAAAGGGAACGAAATCCTTTCTTTATGATTACAAAACCCGTAAGCAGCTTCTGTCTTGCGTGAAAGAGGTGAGTTTGTTATTGTTTTTGTTATGCTATGTAAGTATTGATTTGCTCCTCTCACTTCAGTAACACATGAAGAAAAAAAACAAGTCCAAAACCTTTCCTGCACTTACCCGTTCTCCACGGCCATGCAGAAAAGCCTCCAGCTGCATTCTGCTCACAGAGCCCAGCAACACACCGCTCTCTGGGACAAAGAGGGGAGCAGGTGACCAACCGCGATAAGCACGAAATCTCCACCGGTTACTCAGACTCTCATCTACCTCCCTTCCTCTCTCCCGTCCAGCCGACATGGTAAACAGCAGCCATGACTGTACTGCTGTTTCACGCTAAGGTTATTTCTTTCTTGTCCTGTGTGGGTCTGTCGGCTGTCTCAATTGGCTCTAGCTATTTCTTAAAATGGCTCTCCCTTCACTATATCCCAGATGCCTTCACCAATATACTGTTTTTGTTGTTGGTGCCAGTGTCTAGATCCCCCAGAGCCAGCCTCTTCTGTTTCTGACAGATGAAATGGGGTGAGGCTAATTTGGAGATTAACTGACCGTGAGAGTCCACTACTGGAAAAATCATCTCAGTGCTTGAGTGAAGAAGCTTCTCAACGCTGGTTGCCCCTTCCTGGCTCTCCAGCACAGCTGTGGGGACTTGCACAACCTGCCCCAACTGCACAGACAACAGCCTAGAAAAGACAATTGTTCATGAAATCAATGTCTCCTTCAATGTGACAGTTGTGAAATGGTCTCTTTTGTGGTCAAACAACTATGAATTTGGGATTGATGTCTTGTGTATTCTTGCATTCAGTACAGTGCAGAAATAAGGCCCAAAACAACTAGTAATGCTTACCTGATGAGCTAGTGGTTGGGCTTAAAACCACTCTATCATTTTTGTCTATGTGTATGTATTACAATTCGATATTAATGTTTGAGGCACATGCTTTGGACAGGTCCTAAGCAGTGACAGCCAGGAATCGAACATACAAACTTTCTTGCTTCTGCATGCTAGCCCAGCTCCTTAGCCACTACCTTCTCCCTACAACACACTCATTTTGTCCATCTATTGTTTAATGTCTTGTTTTAATTTGATATCAATGTTTCAGGCACGTACTTTGGACAGGTCCTGAGTAGTGAGGTAGGGTGGGGCAGCTTCTTAACGATTGCGATGGCATCGTAGAAGGACGGGCAGTGGCGGGCACGAGCTAGTGCGTTGGCCAGCAGTGTGGCGAGCAGGATGGGCACGGCGTGGGTGTGCTGACCGGTCAGCTCCAGCGCCAACAGGGCGGGCGAGAGCGTGTGAGTCACGGCTCCCGAGAACGCCGCGGCCCCTGTTGACACACAGCATCCACGTGGTTGTCAAGGACAACCACACACACACACACATACACCACACACAAATACAGATACACTCACACACACCATACACACACTCACAGCAACAGTTTCCCCGGCTGTGCGCCTTGAGTCATCGGCTGGCACTCGATTTGTCTGAGGCCAGTCAGGATAAAATGTGTGTTTACCGGCTAAAGCGTAGCCCCCTGGGTTTATGTTGCGCGCTGTCCCCTGTGAAGAGGCCCCATTTGTGGAGGCGTGAGCCAGGCCCTCACCCATTAACCGCCCCACGGCAGCACCTGCAAAACAAAAACAATATAAACATCGTCCAACCCCAGGGGAACCCTGTCAGTGACGATTTGGGTCATTTTGAACAAAAATACATATTTTATGAGCGTGGGAAGTGACAGTAATGAAGTCAGTATGATAAGCATTGTGAGTAAAATGCTGTGAACACTGAAACAGTATTTACAGTTACTTCTTGCTTACCATAGATAAAGACAGGCATGAAATATCCAGCGGGAAGAGGTAAGGTACAAGCCAAGACCAGCATCCACAGCTTACCCCAGGCAGAAAGACACGGTGTCATTCCATAGAAACAAATCATGTGGGTAAATTAATCAAATTTCATAAAGTGTCATCATCAGGTTTCAGTGTTGTGTGCAAATAGTTGACTTTGTGCATTTCATGTTCTGGCAATACCTTCATGAAGAGAAACACTCCTAGCGTGGCATAGATAGTGGTTCCAGATGGATTCCATGCTTGCCAAAGAGAATCTCCAGTCCCCTGTGGTACTGTTGCATTCTGGGAAACCATGTACCACTGTGTTTCTTCTAACAGTGAAGAAAGGAGCTGGTTCATGGAGAGCTGAGATGTATGGGGGGCAGAGAGATGAAAGAAGATAAAAGAAGGGTCCCCATACAGGCATGCTTACAAATAGACACACAAAAACACGCACACACACAGACAGAGAGAGAGAGAGAGAAAGAGAGAAGAGAGGAGGTAGAGAGAGAGGGAGATGAGGTGTTTTTTGTCAACTTGGTTCTGCAAATTCACCTTGGCAGCCATGAAATGTCCAGCAGACAAAGGGAACGTTACAGACGCCAGGAGGAACACTACACCAGCAGAATATAATGCTTTCCTAGCAGACAAAACACACACACACACACACACAGAGAGAGTACACTAACTAAATGAAAACAAAGTCAGCAGATTTAGTTGATTTAATCTAGCTGCCATGGTTATATTTAGGAGCTTCTGTCAAAGGTTGCATATGAATAATTTCTGGTGAATTCATCAAAGATGTAAGAAGATGCTCAACTCAGTGGCAATAATTTTGGAGAGGACTGCGTTGGTTCTGGTAAACTGCAGGATCCAGCGATGACAGAGCAAATACACACGGCTCAAAGCACCACACAGCATCCTGAACCGACATGAGGGGAAAAAAGCTTGGAAAGTGAATAGAGTCCCCTGACAATATCCAGTTGTTGCTTCAGGCAGACTGGAGTCTGTAATGCAATTCAGGAAATTGAAGACAGAATCTGACACTTCCTTAATAAAACTGTATAAACAATTTATGTCAGGAGGGGTATGGCTCTGAGCCAAAACAAAGTAATATTAATAATGATAAGCATTCACTAAAAGCTGCTACTTTACTGTGTTGAACAGGAGGTTTGACATTGGAATAGAGAAGTGAACCCGGAAGGGTGGGGTGTTTTGTTTGTGGTTCTCTAGACTTACCCCAAAACAGCAAATGCCAGTATCTCAGCAGGTTGGAAAGGCAGGTGAGTGGAGTAAGTGGTCTTAAACAGGGCCTGCACCGTCTCTGCAAAAGGCACCAAAAAACACAGACGACTTATCGTCAGCGTCTCACCACAGCCATTCCACCCCCCTCACCTTTTAAGAGGGGGGAACTGTAATAAATGATGTGATTATTTTCAATTCAATACAGACAGAATTCAATTAGGTTTGAACCCCTTCAGTGTTTCATTACAGCCTCTGGGGAGATGAGGGCCTGTGAGCGCTGATTCGGTTTCTGAAATGAGATTATGCCACCCCGGCACTTTCAGGCCATCCGCCCAACAGGGGGCGCAGTCGGGCGAGCGGCTCCGGAGGGGGGAGGCGGGTGGTGTCCTTACTCACCCTGCTCCCCGCTGCCGACAGACAGCAGGCGGAAGGCGAGCGCTCCACAGGCGGCAGCCAGCATGCTGGGGTAGTAATCTCTCAGCGCGTAATGGGTGCCCGTCACCTCCATGCTAAACAACACGCCTGGGATGGAGAGGCAAAGATGAGGGATGGGGAGGGGGGCAGAAGGGGTGTGTGTGGGGAGGGGCAGAAGGGGTGTGGGGGGGGCAGAGGCCAGAGGGGCAGTGCGATGGAAAAGAGAAGAAGAATAGATGTGGAAAGAAAGAAAGAGAAAGAGAGCGAGAGAAATTGGACAGGGAGAAGAGAAAGCAGGGGAAAATGCAGAGAAGAAATCGAAGCAGAAGCACATAGTATTGCATATCAATTTTACACATGATTGACCACCAAACTGATGGTTGACATCAACAAGAAGCTTCTCTGAATTCCAACGAAGAGACAGACCCAGCACTTCCGCTGGGTTCACTCAGTCCTACCACTGATGGGGGCGCCGAAACAGCTGGCCACGCCTACAGCAGCAGCCACCACCAGCATCTCTTGTTTAGGTCTCCCCTTAGGAAGGAAAGAAAGGACAGGTAAGGGCATTTATGTGCAAGAGCAGAGGCATTTATCGACATCATGGATGCTGAGTTTCACACTCTCGCATTGCCATTCCTTTCAACAATGTGTTTGTAATGAATACCTCTTTCACTCCTGCAGCAGAGGCACACAGACGGTGTAAATATGCGCCCAGCATGGTCGATAAGTGGACAAATGGACCCTGGTGAGAATGGCAGTGGGCAGACGGAGCAGAATTGGTGGAAAATGGGAAGGTAGTGCAAATAAGTGGGAAATAACAACTCAATTTTAAAAAAATGTCTTGAGTGCATGTCTGTGTCTTTATGTGTATGTGTTTGTTTGTCTGCGTATGGCTGTGAGTGAGAAAGAAGAAAGCAAGAGAGAGAGAGACAGAGAGAGAAAGAAAGAGAGAAACAGTGTGTGTGTGTGTGTGTGTGTGTGTGTGTGTGTGTGTGTGTGTGCAG